>NC_061512.1:15601805-15615494 GCF_022539505.1 Lolium rigidum | reverse complement strand
ACAGACGGAAATACTGAACGGAACCCGTCTCCGCGCGAGGATGAAAACGATTCCACTCAGAGAGCAACACGTGTTTAGCCAGAGCATGTATAAAACACGTATAGACCACGTATTTGATCATTTGTACAGTGCATGTCTGACATGCATTAATTAATAAACGGGGCAGAGGATGAGACCGGCTAGCAGATATCGAATTAATTCCCTCTTCAAAGCCACCCACCAGTTGCCTCTCTACGTTTCCTCTTGAGTCCTGCTATACGTACGATAAATTTCGTCCGATTCACGTACGATCGAACTTACCACAAGCTGGGCGATTAGCGATTTGGTTTTGGGCGCACTACTACTGGGGATGGGAAAAAAATACCAAGTCTATTCTCCCATGCAGATAAAGAAAAGTTTCAAATAAGCTCTTCCTCCTCTGACCTCTGGCTCATCCAGAGCGTGAAAAAACTCGAAATTGACCGCGCGTTCGCGCGTCCGTTTGCATCAGTGTGGCTCTAGCGGTACGACATATTTTTTTCGATTTTACATTTTTATAACATGAAAACATAATTTACATAGTAAAAGAAAGAAAAATAAAAACCGTAAGAACGTCTGCGCCTACTGGTTCTCGTCGTCGCTGTCGATCACGACGAGCTCCGGTACCACCCACGGCCAATTGGGAAGCGGCGGAACATACGCCGGTGCCACCGCCGGTGGTGGAGGTGGACGAGCCCAGGCCGGTGGTGGAGGTCGAGTAGCCCACGCCGGTGATGGAGGTGGAGGCCCCCATGGGTTGTACGGCGGAGGTGGAGGCGGTTGAACCGGTGGCGTGGCCGAGTCCTGGAGCGCCAGTCGTAGGGTTTCTTCCTCCGTGAGGCCCGGCGGCATGATGCCGGTGGCGTACCGGGGCAGCGGTGGCTGCACCGGTCGGTCCACCTCTGAGACAAGGACGCCGAGCCTCGCGATCACGTCGTGCATCATGTTGTCTGGGTACTCGAACTTCCGGCCCTTCGCCATGGCCAACTGCCATTCTTGAAAAATGCACGCGACATAGTTGTCGCTGTCGTCCTTGGCCTCCTCGTTGTGGTACGCCAGCGTCTCGCTGTAGTCCTCTTCGTCGTCCCCGTCGCCGCGCCTGTGCCTGCCGTGTTCGACGACGAGACGACGGTGGACAGTCAAAGGGGAAGTCTATGTCGCCCAGGAAGCCCGCCTTCCTTCTCGGATCCGGAGTCGATGGCGTAGGCGGGATCGACGCGGAGGTCCGGCGGCAGGTACCGCCGCCTGCGCCGAATATCGGCGCTCCTATATGGCTCGCGCGTAGGCACGGGCGGGACGGGCAACCAGAGGTAGCTCGGCCGCCAGCTATGTTTGCGTCGCTGCGGACGACCCGGTCACTATGTGTCGCCCCGCTGGAGCGTGTTTCGGACGCATTTTCGACCCGGCGGACGCAAAAGGACTTGAGCGACCGTTTGCGTCGTCCCGTTAGAAATGCCTAAGATTCTCATTGTAGCGCTCTGTAGCATTTTTCTCTTCCTCCATGGGGGACTGATCAATCGGCAATCTGGTAAGAATAAGCTAAATTGCTTTCGATCGAGATTCAGGAACCGATTCAGGAACCGCTTGGCAGTATTGCCGGTTTAAGTTTGGGCTGGACTTAGCTTATTCCTAGCACTGGTGGAAGGAGTATCGTACACACATCGGACAGAAATTATCGTGTGTGAAGCATTTTCGTTTCCTCTTTGAGCTCCATGGCAGCAAGCTTCTTTTTTGGCTGCCATGCTCCTCCAGGCAAGTTGCATGGTAGCGAGCTCTCGGCCAACGTGATCATTCGTGTGCGCTTCATGGGAGCGAGCTCTTCTGGCAGCCATGCTCATCCGCGCGAGCTCCTTGGCAGCAAGCTCCTCTAGCCGCCATGCTCTTCCGGCCACCATGTTCCTCCCATGCGTCTTAACTCTTACTCCCCGGCATGAGCTTCTCTGGCCGCCGGTGCTCCTCCGACCGACCTCCAAGGCAGCAACCATCTCCACAGTACGTCGTGTTCCTTCGCGAGAGCTTCTCTACTGATGTTACATGCTCCTCCGTGCGAGCTCTTGCTGATGTTTTTTGTTCAACATTTTATTGCGTTAGTCAATTTGAGACTTCAAAATAACAGTCCACATTTTTAGTAGGATTATTTAAATTTCTTGAAAGAGGAAAATTTAATGATCTAAAATTTTGAAATAATACAAATAAAAGAAGAAGGGAAAAAACACTCAACAAATGTTCTCTCTGAACTAAAATTTCTGATTTCAAATCTGAAAACATTGTACTTAAATCACTTTTCTAATCTCAATCACCATTAAGAGTGCATGCACAAATTCAATGGAGATGCACTGGTGCGGTCAGTGTTGTACCAATAGCTAGTGGACAACCACATGATCCTAGCATTAACTCACCAGAATCCCTGCCCACCCAAAAAATTAGATTCACACTTAGTTTAATTTAGATTCTCACTTAGTTTAATAGTAATTTTCTTTACTCTTGTTGAATGGTTTTGTCTGATAATTTGGTGATACTTCAGGTAATTATGTTTGCTAGTTATTGCTTACACCATGTTATTAAATTTCTAAACGTCAACCGGGAGAGTTTTTGTACCGATGTGACCATTTTAATAAGCAAAATGCCAAGCGAGACTCCAAAAATTACCACCGTAGAAATCAAGTAATCCTCTACTACTCTACTAGTTACATGGTACTGTGTTTTCTCCTCTTAGAACGCATGAATATTTGGGGCATGCGGTTCTTTGCGTAACTACACCATTAGTACTGTGTTTATCTTTTGCAATCACTCATTGAATCTCAGAGATAGGTATTAACGAGGAGGGTGGAAAGCCTGGGCCAACATGCATGAGCATTAAAAGCACTGACTTTGGTTGCATTAAAAACACTGACCATGCAGTAGTATTTCCCTTCGTATCCACCTTAATTAGAAAATTAAATCGACTGTATTAGTTAGGTGCTATATTAGGTCTAAATCACAAAGCAGATTTTAATGCTCGGGATATCAACCTCGCGCGTTGCCAGGTCCCAATCGTGCGGGTAGGGGTTACAGAGAGAAAATAAAAGTAGTTACAAGAAATGTGTTGTTTCGAAGTCACGGTAACTTACTACTCTATCCAGATGTCTGAGATTTATGCCTTGGACTACCCAGGGGTAAGTTAATAATGTGCTAGGTCCATGATACGTCTCAAACATATCTATAATTTCTTATGTTTCATGCTAGTTTTATGATAATACTCACATGTTTTATATACACTTTATATCATTTTTATGCATTTTCTGGTATTAACCTATTAACAAGATGCCGAAGCGCCAGTTCCTCGTTTTCTGCTGTTTTTGGTTTCAGAAATCCTACACGGAAATATTCTCGGAATTGGACGAAACAAAAACCCACGGTCTTATTTTCCACGTAGTCTTCCAGAACACCGAAGAGGGGACGAAGCCAAGTTCGGGGGACAGAAGTCTCTGTTCTGGCACGCCGCCGGGACGGGGAAGTGCCCCCGGAATCCATCTCCATCGACTCCATCGCCATCTTCATCGCCGTTGCTGTCTCCCATGATGAGGAGGGAGTAGTTCTCCCCCGAGGCTGAGGGCTCTACCGGTAGCTATGTGGTTCATCTCTCTCTCCCATGGTGTGTTCTTTATGTGATCATGAGCTTTGTAATCTAGTTGAATATGTTGATGTTACTCTTGTCTATTATGCACTCTAGAGGTTACTTTAATATGAACTCCGGAGTTACTCTCCACGGTGTGATGGTGACGAGTGTGCGCATCGTGTGTGATTCCTTTATGACGTTGTGGAGCTTGTTTACTCCGGCTTGAGGTGTGCTTTTGCAGCCCTACACAATGAATGGTGTTTGTTATCCAACAAGAGAGTGTTTGAGAGTAGCATTTATTTATTCAATTATGTGATCATTGTTGAGAGTGTCCACTAGTGAAAGTATGATCCCTAGGCCTTGTTTCTAAGCATTGAAACACCGTTTCCAACAAGTTCGGCTACATGTTTGCTTGCTGTTATTTTTATTTCAGATTGCAATTACTACTTATGATCATCCATATTACTTGTATTTCACTATCTCTTCGCCCAACTAGTGCACATATACATCTGACAAGTGTATTAGGTGTGTTGGGGACACAAGAGACTTCTTGTATCTTAATTGCAGGGTTGCTTGAGAGGGATATCTTTGACCTCTACCTCCCCGAGTTCGATAAACCTTGGGTGATTCACTTAAGGGAAACTTGCTGCTGTTCTACAAACCTCTCGCTCTTGGAGGCCCAACACTGTCTACGAGGAATAGAAGCGTGCGTAGACATCAAGCTATTTTCTGGCGTCGTTGCTGGGGAGGTAAGGTAAAAGGTATTCACATCCTCCGACTACTAAGCTATTTCCTAGCACTGTTGCCGGTGTGTGGGTGCTCGAAGTTATTTCCTTTAGATTCTGCAATTGCATCTTTTTGTTTCTTGTTTTTATTTTTCACTAGTTAGGCATAATGGAAAACAACAAAAAATTTAGTGAGCTTCTTAATCTTTTTCCTGAGTTAAGGCATGGATTGTTTGATGCGAAAATTAAAAAACCTATGGAACCTTATTTGCATGCTAGTAGCAATGTTATTAGTATGAACGCAATTACTGCTAATGCTATGGAAAAGTCTAAGCTTGGGGAAGCTAGTTTATATAAAAATAATCTTTTTTGCTCCTCAGCTTTGGAAGAAGTATTTTGCCTTGATAATGCTTTGTCTCCAATATGTGGTAATTCGAATGATGCTTGCGATATTCCAAATCCACCTGTTAAAAGTATTCCTTTTAAAATACCTATGAAAATTGTTGAAAGGGTTATGAATGATCGGTATGTAGGGGATGGATCAGTCCATCCAAGTGTTCACTTGTCTAAACTTACAGAACTTTGTGAGTTATTTGAGATTGCAGGTTTATCAAGAGAAAATGTTATGAGAAAACTATTTCAATTGTCACTTAAGGACAAAGCAAAGGAATGGTATAGGCTGCTGGATGAACAACCATCGAATTGGAAACAGCTTGAATCTCTCTTTTACTCTAAATTTTATCCTCCTCATGAAGTGCATGTTGATAGGAATTACATTTATAACTTTTATCCTCGTGATGCAGAGAGTATTTCCCAAGCATGGGGGAGATTGAAGTCACTAATGCTCAAATGTCCCATTCATGAGCTCCCCTGTAAAGTTATTATTAATAATTTTTATGCAAGGCTTTCAGGACACCACAAGGACTATCTAGATGCCTGTTTGGAGGGATCTTTCACAAGCAAGGAGGTTGAAGCTAGATGGGATCTTCTTGAAAGAATTCAAAGCAATACTGAAGATTGGGAGAACGACAAAGGTAAAGAATCAGGTATAAACTATGAATATGAATGCATTAAGTCTTTCATTGAAACTGCTGGTTTTCAAAATCTTAGTGCTAATTATGGTCTTGATTCTCAAATTATTGTTGATTGTTGTAGAACCTTTGCTTCTCATATTAATGTTCCTAAAGAAAATTGGTACATGTATCATGAACCTTTTAAAGACATCAGCATGAAGGATGAAACTGTTATTAATGATTGCAATGAACATGCTCAAACTTCGAAAATGCTATTTACTATAAGCATGTTAATTTTTGTGGAATTCATAGACCTTGTGAAAAGAAAAAAGTTGAAGAAGAATATTGTATCCATCACGGGAATGAAAAAACTAGAAAGTGGTCTAGAGCTCTAGATGATCTTGGTGAAAAAGTTTGTGCCCTCTATCCTTTTATTTGTGAACTTTGCCACAGAGTGGGTCATTTTAATTTTCAATGCTCCTCCAATGATAATTCGAACCTCATGAGTGCTGCAAATTTGTATTGTGATGATTAAATCACTCCTAATCAGCATGAAGAACTTACTTTATTTTTGGAGTGTGAAGAGTTATTGAGAAAAACTTCTTTGGTGGATATGAGTGCTTTTGATATTAATAGTGTCCTGCATGGGTGTCTTTCTTATTGCATTGATAATTGCCACATAAATACTTACATACAAAATATTATAGAAGATGACACTTTGCCAAAATATGATAGGACCGCTGTGTGTTTTGAACTTATTAATGAAAAGGAGGAATCCTCCCAAGTTTTTTCTATTGTTTCTGGAAATAAATCAGGTTATGTGGAGAAGCTTCCCTTCAAGCCTCTTCCTCCTAAAGAAGTGAACGAGGAGAAGGAAAAGAAGAAGAAGGGAACGAAGAAGAAGAAGAAGAAGAAGAAGAAGAAGAAGAAGAAGAGGGGGAATAAAAAGAAACAGGTAACGGCATATCCCCACGTGTATGAAATAACGATAGGTAACCGTAAGTATGTTGCTCCTAATGATTATTATGATAATGAATCTGAGTACAATGATCTTCCTATGCCCTTTACCTATATTAGTGATCATGATTTGGAAGAGCACACTACTTTTGATATTGAAGATCTCTGGGACACTAATTCTGAAAATGATGATGTTAATAATTGCCATAGTATTAGTACTATCCATGTTTCTTCCCATAATGATATAGAAAGCTCTAAGCTTGGGGATAAGGTGTTTGAAAATCCTTTTGTTGTTGATGATTATATGTTTGATACATTCCCCTCTAGTAACAATGATGGTATGTTTACGAGATGAACACACTTGTGGAAGATAACTATTCTATTTCTTATGATGATACTATGCCTCCAATCTTTGACAATTATTATAAAGAATACTATGACATAGGTTATAATTACAACCATCCTCGTGAAACTTGTCATAGTTATGGAGGGATTACCCAAAACCATCTCTCTAATATGCAGTTTGTCTATCATATTCAAGTTCATTATGGTGATTGTGATATTTTAAGTCCATCTACCATTGAGGATAAAATTCATTATGATTATTCTATGCCTCCAATTTATGATGATTATAATGATGGATGTGATAGTTTTACTCCCACTATTACTAATAAAATTGATTATGCTTGTGTGGAGAGTAATGATACTTTTATGCATATAAACCATGATAAGAATGTTTTAAGTGATGGTTATATTATGAGAATTTCATCAATGATGCTACTGAAAGTTATTATGAGAGAGGGAAACATGGTTATATGCATCTTAATAATATTAAGTTTCCCCTCTTTATGTTGAGAATCTTGAAGTTGCGCTTGTGTTGCCTTCCTATGCTTATTGCATTATGCTTACATGACTTGTTTATTTACAAGATTCCTTTTCATAGAAAGTGGGTTAGACTTAAAAGTGTTTCTTATTTACTTTTGATACTCTCTTTTGCTTCAACCCTTATTTCTTGCGAGAGCATCATTAAAATTACTGAGCCCATCTTAATGGCTATAAAGAAAGCACTTCTTGGGAGATAACTCATGTTTTTATTTTGCTCTTGTTTTGTTGTGTCTTGGAAGTTGTTACTACTGTAGCAACCTCGGGAGTGGTGTTTTGGAACATGGGAGCATATGCTCCCTATATTTTGAAATGCATCTTGCACATATTTTAAATTTCAAAAAATTGAAACAAAAAATTCGCACGTACATCTTCACGTGCTACACGCTCACAAAGTCGTTTCATAAAAAATGAACTTATCATGTGACGTGTGTAAAAAAGACAAAATTCAGTGCTGAAAACAATGATTTTCATATCATAAGTTTTCTCTTTTTTACATAGGCCACGAAAAATATTATTTTTTCGTGAAACTTGACGCATGCACATATATTATGGAGATGTACATGTAGAATTTTTTGTCAAAATTTTTCCACACTTCAAAATATGTTTTGTTGGTAGAGGGAGCATACGCACCCGGGAGCCGAATTGAATTTCCGAGCAACCTCTCCTTATCATGTTTATTTCATTTTTGTGCCAAGTAAAGTCTTTGATAGAAGGTTGATACTAGATTTGGATTTCTGCGTAGAAACAAATTTTTAGCTGTCTCGAATTTGAGTTGATCTCTCTGTAGGAAACTCGTAAAATGCTGAAACAATTCATGTGTGATCCTCAGATATGTACGCAACTTTCATTCAATTTGAGCTTTTTCATCTGAGCATGTTAAGTGCCTCGAAAAAATTCGTCCGTACGGACTGTTCTGTTTTGACAGATTCTGCCTTTTATTTCACATTGCCTCTTTGAGAGAGGATTTGGTGACTAGGTGTATACGTGAGCACCCTCTAGATGCCACACGATCTGCGTTGAGATCCGGTTATCGTCAATTGGATCTGTTGCCTTGACATTGTCTTATCTATCGCTAAGCGTACTTGGCGTGGGTCCTACGTGATTTGAAAGTGCATTTGGCCCACTATTTGAATTCAAAAAGGTGGGTCCTATGTGATTTGGAAGTGTTGTTAGTGCTAATGTGGTTTGCTAACCCAATAATGATGGTAAAAGTGGATTGCTAGATGTGACACGTGTCAACCAATGGATGCGTGCTCACGTATACACCCGGTCACCAGGCTTCTTCCGTTGCCTCTTTTACTGTGTTTGAGTGGATTTCTTTGCTCCATTAAATTTCAGTAGCCTTGGTTAATGTCCAGAAGTGTTGGGAATGATTGTGTCCTTTGATTATGCACTAACCCTCTAATGAGATTGTTTTGAGTTTGGTGTGAAGGAAGTTTTCAAGGATCAAGAGAGGAGGATGATATAATATGATCAAGAAGAGTGAAAAGTCTAAGCTTGGGGATGCCCCCGTGGTTCATCCCTGCATATTTCAAGAAGACTCAAGTGTCTAAGCTTGGGGATGCCCAAGGCATCCCCTTCTTCATTTACAACTTATCAGGTCACCTCTAGTGAAACTATATTTTAATTTCGTCACATCTTATGTGCTTTACTTGGAGCGTCTGTGTGCTTTTATTTTCATTTTGTTATTTTCATTCTCTGAATAAAATCGGATCCTAAACATCCTTGTGTGGGAGAGAGAGACGCTCCGCTTTTTCATTTGAACACTTGTGTTCTTCGTTTTTCATTTTCATGGCGAAAGCTGAAAGCCGCAGCGCTTATACTTATTGTTATTTGGTTGGAAACAGAAAATGCTTCATATTGTCTTGTCTTGAATAATTTGATACTTGGCAATTGTTTTGAGCTCTCAAGTAGATCATGTTTAAGCTCTTGCATCATGTGGTTTAAACCTATTAATGGAGAACTACCGTAGAGCTTGTTGAAATTTGGTTTGCATGATTGGTCTCTCTAAGGTCTAGATATTTTCTGGTAAAAGTGTTTGAGCAACAAGGAAGACAGTGTAGAGTTTTATATTGCTTGCAATATGTTCTTATGTAAGTTTTGCTGTACCGGTTCATACTTGTGTTTGCTTCAAACAACCTTGCTAGCCAAAGCCTTGTGCTGAGAGGAATGCTTCGGTGCATCCAAAACCTTGAGCCAAAACCTATGCCATTTGTGTCCACCATAACTACCTACTATGTGGTATTTTTCTGCCATTCCAAAGTAAATTGCTTGCGTGCTACCTTTAAAAAATCCATTCCTTGTCTTTGCAATACATAGCTCATGGGAAAGTAGCCTAAAAAACTATTGTGGTAATGAATATGTCGCTTATGTATCTTAGTTCTTATAAGTTGCTTGTTGAGCGGTAACCATGTTATCTGGGGACGCCATCAACCTGTTACATCTTTGTTGAATATCATGTGAGTTTCTATGCATGTTCGTCTTGTCTGAAGTAAGGGAGATTTGCCATGAGTTAAATGGTTTGAGTATGCCTATTGTTAGAGAAGAACATTGGGCCGCCAACCAAAGCCATGTATCATGGTGGAAGTTTCAGCTTGGACATGAATCCTCAAATCTCTTATGATAATATTATCTGTTGTTGAATGCTTAAAGCATTAAAGAGGAGTCCATTATCTGTTTTCTATGTTGTCCCGGTATGGATGTCCTCAAGTTGAGATCTATCAAAATCGAGAAATCAAATGTGATTTATCTCCTTGGACCTTTGTACAGGTGGTATAGAGGTACCCCTTTGTGACACTTGGTTGAAACATATGTAATGAAATGATAATCCATGGAAGTCCGAGCTAATTAGGACAAGGTGCGGGCACTATTAGTATTCGATGCATGAGGCTTGCAACTTATAGGAGGTTTTATGCATAACACATATGAATTATTACTACCGTTGACACAATTGTTTCCATGTTTTCAAAATAAAAAGCTCTAGCACATGAGTAATCCCTGCTTCCCTCTGCGAAGGGCCTTTCTTTTACTTTATGTTGAGTCAGTTTACCTACTTCTTTCTATCTTAGAAGCAAACACTCGTGTCAACTGTGTGCATTGATTCTTACATACTTGCTTATTTGCACTCATCATATTACTTTGTGTTGACAATTATCCATGAGATATACATGTTGAAAGTTGAAAGCAAGCTGCTGAAACTTAAATCTTCCTTTGTGTTGCTTCAAAACCTTCTATTAAGAATCTATTGCTTTATGAGTTAACTCTTATGCAAGACTTGTTGATGCTTGTCTTGAAAGTACTATTCATGAAAAGTCTTTGCTATATGATTCAGTTGTTTAGTCATCATCTATTTGTTAACAAACTATAGACCATTGCTTTGAATCACTTCATTCATCTCATATGCTTTACAATAGTATTGATCAAGATTATGATGGTAGCATGTCACTTCAGAAATTATCTTTTTTATCGTTTACCTACTGGAGGGCGAGTAGGAACTAAGCTTGGGGATGTTCGATACGTCTCAAACGTATCTATAATTTCTTATGTTCCATGCTAGTTTTATGACAATACTCACATGTTTTATATACACTTTATATCATTTTTATGCATTTTCCGGTATTAACCTATTAACAAGATGCCGAAACGCCAGTTCCTGTTTTCTGCTGTTTTTGGTTTCAGAAATCCTACACATGAAATATTATCGGAATTGGACGAAACAAAAACCCACGGTCTTATTTTCCACGGAGTCTTCCAGAACACCGAAGAAGAGACGAAGAGGGGCCACGAGGCGGCCACACCATAGGGGGGCGCAGCCCCACCCCTGGCCGCACCGCCATATGGGGTGGGCCGCTCGGGCGTCCCCCGACTCTGCCTTTTCGTCTATATATTCCTTCCATCGCGAAAACCCTAAAATAACAAGTCATATTCCACGAAGCATTCCGTAGCCGCCGCCATCGCGAAGACAAGTTTCGGGGGACAGAATCTCTGTTCCGGCACGCCGCCGGGACGGGGAATTGCCCCCGGAGTCATCTCCATCGACACCACCGCCATCTTCATCGCCGCTGCTGACTCCCATGATGAGGAGGGAGTAGTTCTCCCCGAGGCTGAGGGCTCTACCGGTAGCTATGTGGTTCATCTCTCTCCCATGGTGTGATCTTTATGTGATCATGAGCTTTGTAATCTAGTTGAATATGTAGATGTTACTCTTGTCTATTATGCACTCTAGAGGTTACTTTAATATGAACTCCGGAGTTACTCTCCACAGTGTGATGGTGACAGTGTGCGCATCGTGTGTGATTCCTTTATGACGTTGTGAGGCTTGTTTACTCCGGCTTGAGGTGTGCTTTTGTAGCCCTACACAATGAATGGTGTTTGTTATCCAACAAGAGAGTGTTTGAGAGTAGCATTTATTTATTCAATTATGTGATCATTGTTCAGAGTATCCACTAGTGAAAGTATGATCCCTAGGCCTTGTTTCTAAGCATTGAAACACCGTTTCCAACAAGTTCTGCTACATGTTCGCTTGCTGCTATTTTTATTTCAGATTGCAATTACTACTTATAATCATCCATATTACTTGTATTTCACTATCTCTTCGCCGAACTAGTGCACCTATACATCTGACAAGTGTATTAGGTGTGTTGGGGACACAAGACTTCTTGTATCTTAATTGCAGGGTTGCTTGAGAGGGATATCTTTGACCTCTACCTCCCTGAGTTCGATAAACCTTGGGTGATTCACTTAAGGTAAACTTGCTGCTGTTCTACAAACCTCTGCTCTTGGAGGCTCAACACTGTCTACATGAATACAAGCGTGCGTAGTCGTGGTTTGCAACTGCCATTAGTCGCGGTTGCGCAACCGCGACTAATTAAGCGCGACTAAAGGCCCCCCCTTTAGTCGCGGTTGCTTACGAACCGCGACTAAAGGCCCGTCCACGTGGGTGGCTACCGTGCGCCTGGGCGAAGGACCTTTAGTCGCGGTTGGTGTCCCCAACCGGGACTAAAGGCTATTTCGTTAATTTTTTTTAATTCATTTGGATTTCTAATTTTTTTCACTCCGTTTTTTCTTTCTTTTTTTTCCAGAATTTCTCTTATTTCAGTTATTTGCATAGCTTAGTACACTTATCTCTAGTCAAATTATTTACTCGTGGTCAAACTTCCCGCTCGGTCACCCATCCTCCCACTACTCCACCTCTAGCACGCTTAACTTCCGAGTTCCATTCCGTTCCGCATCCAAGTGCTTCGCGCGCATGTATGTGATAGTAGTATCATATCAATCCTATTAACATGTTGATCGATGTCACATTTCTTTATTGTTTGAATTTTAAATAATTCTTTTAATAAACAAAAGTAATGATGTAATAATAATATTGAATAAATAAATAAACATTAACTTTTTAATTTGTATTATTTTTAATTTTGTTAATTAATTAAATATTTTTTTAAAAAAACCTAAAATCTAAAAATTTGAAAATCTAAAAATTGGGTAAAAATGATAGTAATCTTTATGCAGAATGAAATTATTAATTTTAGGTTTTAAAAAATTAAAAAAATATAAAATCCATAATTTATAGAAAAAACTAAAATCTTCCCGCTTTTGTATTTCCATTTGGAATTTTGAGAATCTAAAAATTGGCTAACCGGGTAAACCGGGTGAATTCGGATGTAACTTTTTCCCAGGATTTTTTTGATATATTATACGTTTTTTTCCGACGTCGTATGCAAAAGTTGTTGCGGTTTTACCATTTTCTAAACTTTTTTTGCAAAAAAGTGGAAATTCGAATTTCTTAATTTATCCGAATAGTAGGTTGCATAACATACAAGAATCTGAAAACAATTTTTTTTTTGAATTTTCTATCATTTTCTTTTGTATTTTACAAACCAAAAAAGGCGATCCAGGGGGGGGGGGGTGCAGGGTGCGTGGGAGTAAAAAAACTCGGAAAAACCTTTAGTCGCGGTTGGGGACACCAACCGCGACTAAAGGGTAAAGGTTTTTCCGCCGGCCGCATCCCGAACCGCGACTAAAGGGGTACCCTTTCGTCGCGGATGGAGCATTAGTCGCGGGTCGCCTCCCGAACCGCGACTAAAGCCCCCTTTAGTCGCGGTTCGAATATTTCCGGGACTAATGGGGGTGGACGGAAGCCTCTTTTTCTACTAGTGTTAGTTGCTTCAAAGAAATGAGGCAAGGAAGGCATTGTCCGGTGTCTTTGTGTTGCCTTTATTTTTTTTACTCTCGGTGATATCAACTAGGAATAAGTTGCATCAGGAACTTGTGATGTGCATGAAAACCATTTCTTGGTTCCTAATGGAACATGAGTTGTACACTTGATGCTGATGGAACCCAATGAACTAGTTCTCAAACGCGGATGAACTGGACTTAGACATTGGGCTAGGAGGGATTTAGCGGTACCATCTGTAGCTGTTGAGTTTCAACACTAATCGAACCAGCATTTCAACCATCACTAGTGGAAAACAGGCCTTTTGATCCGGTGGTT
>NC_061512.1:15476375-15601705 GCF_022539505.1 Lolium rigidum | reverse complement strand
CATCATCCATCCTCTTCTGATTCACCTCACGATTTCGAGCTTGCTCCGCCCTTAATTTTTGTATCTGTCTCTCTCTCTCTGCTTTAGCATTAGCAACAACCTTTTACCTACGCTCTTCCTCATGGAACATTGCCCATGCACGCCGCTATTTTTGCTCCACCTCACGGCGTGCCCAATCCGGCCGCTCCTGGTCTATCCAATGAAACCACATGCAAAGGGACGGGGGAGACTACAACACAAATAATACGCTTAATAAACAAAAATTAATGACATACAATTAAATTTTTTCGTCATACTGTTAGAACATACCGCAGGCCTCGAAGACGATGAACTTGATTGTCTGGGTGGATCATGATCATAGCTCGCGCACATGAAATATTTCATGCCGAACTTATCAGAAAAATCAACCACCTCCTTCACCTTCGCAAGGCGGCAGCACCAACACCTCTCTGCTCTCACCCCCGGTGGCAAACTTGCACTCTTCCCCTTCATCGGCCAAAAATCCTGGTCCGAGCAAGGTACACTCATACTCACTCCAATATTTTGCGCACGAAACAGAGACGCGGAGAAAGCAAACTTGATCCTGCTGTTTCGATTTTTATGCGGGGAAGCCGACTTATATAGCCTTCAATTAGTGTGAGCAGTACCAAACAATTAGTGGAGAATGTCTAATTGCTGTATCAGCACAGAACTCCTACGCAAATAGGCTGCTTTCGGTGGTTAATTTGCTGTATCGAGCGGGAATCTCCGATAGCTTTACGTCTCGTCGCTTCCAAATCAGAGCAATCAAAATCAGTGCCGGTCAGTGTCATCCTGCAGGCGCGGTCGGCCCGACGATTTCCCGCTCGAGGCCTGCCTCCAGCATGTGTGGCGGCATGTGCCACGTCGCCCTGCCACCCCGCGCGCCGGTGGCATGGCCCACCACGGGTAACGGCGACGGATGGCGACGTGTCCAGGCTAATGTGCCGCCAAAGTGGTCGACGGCGGGGCCCTGCCGCCACACAGCTCGGCGGCAAGCGCCACGTGTCGGCTGGGGGGCCTGCCGCCATGCACGACGTGGTCCTTTTTGTCAATTTGCCTGAGAGGTGGTCCTTTTTGTCAATGAATTGGGGCAGGTGGTCTCTTTTGCCAAAATTTCAGGCATTACTGCGTTGTTTTCTTTCTTTTATGTCTCCTTGTTCAGTTTTAAATCACATACACATGAGATCATCACTAAATAAGTACATTATATTTGTGACAGTTCTAGAAAACTATATTTTTGAGAGATACAAACAAAAACTTTTTTCAATTACGTTGGGAAACTACTATAAAGTAGAACACACTCTATTATGAATTATGCACACAAATATATAATAATTATCGTGCGCCACATCATGCCACGTCTGCGTCGACCACACATCAGCGTTGATCACGCCACGTCGGATGGGCGAGTGGTGCCGCTGGCATGGGCACCACACAGTAAGGTGTGGCGCCGATGGGAGGGGCGCCACACAAAAAGGTTAGATGGGTGAAATAGTTTCGTGTTTTTCTTTCAAAAAATGGTTATTTCTGAGTAAATCGCCGCACCACACACCACACGCAGCGAGCATCTTCTTTTCTCCGACTCCCACCTCTCACGAATTTACCATCCTACCCTCATCAAAGCCAACCAGTACCAGCTCCAACACGGCAAAAATCGACACAAATAATCGATTACATGTAAACAAAAGAAACTGTATTCCTTGTTCTCACAAACTCTGTCGTGCAAAATTTTGACCGGCGTGTGTTCCACACTGGTTTAGGAGCTAGCTTAGTGCTAAAGTTAGCTATAAATAGCCTGGTAAAAACCCGAAAACTCCAAAGTAAGCCCGAGCTTGGGTGAGCCTTTTATCTATTCCCAATCAAGCCATCCGTTTCCTTAACTGACGTCATAACTCGTTGTGTATAATTAGTAGTTATCTCAGAGAGCAATACAGAGCCTGGTCTTCTCAACCACCTCAGAAATATGCATGGTAGCCATGTGAAACGAAAAGTTGTCAGTAGGTGTACTTGCGTGCAGTTGGATGGTGGATACTGAGAGGTCGATCCTGTTTCCTGTACCACACGGTTCCTTGCTGATGGGAGGCCGATCCTGCACCAAGACCTGACCTGGTGAGGCCAGACCCACCATTCCTGATGAAGCTCACTAATGCAAAATCCTTCCTACAACTGAAGCTCACAAATTATCATATACTACTAGATCTTTGTTAAGCTCAAACTGTTTAGAACAGCTATATAAAATTCCTAAAGAAAAGAATAGACTGCACACCAGCTTAATGTCTCGAGTTACGGGAATGCTAACAATCCAAATAAATTTCATATAGATAGTATGACAGCATACGCTGACGTTTCATCAATGCTTCCATTTAAAAAAATTGCATGATACATCTGGTTTTCCAAAAAAAAATCTTACATACTCTTGGATGAGGCAAAGTTCATCATTAATGAACATTGTAGAAAACATCTACCCCCACTAATTAACCAATAGGATACCAATATATTAATCGGTAGCTCATCCCTAATTCAATGTTAGTGGCATCTTGCTGCACCACCATCATCTGCCATGCTTGGTAAACCTCTTTCTGCACCTGGCAATCCCGCTCAACATCCTGAAAAGAAATACTGAAACAGTACATGCATGGAAAGAAGTTATACGGCATTCTAAGCATGCACAAAATTATACGTGTGGATGCTCCATTGCAGACCTTTGCCAACAGGAAATTTAAGAACATATCATAGAATCTTTATCATACTGCTCTGTAGAACTTTAATCTGTGACAATATCCGCCTATCTTAATGCCATGACTGATGTAAACAGTGGAATGTGCATGATTTTTCTATCACGAAAATGGTCTAAATATGATTTTCTTGGTTTCTTATTTGTGATCTCTCCTTCCTGATAAAATAGTACTAACGAGAATGGTCCAGATTAATAAACATGCTTGTTCATATGTCCTTCCTAAAGTTTGCCGGTTCATATTTCTTAGCGTGTAAAAATTACCCGATTATGAGAATTTTGGAAGGCCCAGGAACTACTCTTCGTGAGTTGTGATAGTACATTAAGTGCAGGGGATTTCTATAAAATGTGCATTAGTGATTAGTGGTGGAATGAAGAATCTAATCTGGCCGTTGGTACATGATCCATTAATAGGAGAATTTTTCAGTGTTTCAGAACTTGGTCATGCTTTCACCTGATATGTCCCCAGCTAAAGGCCTACATGGCATGTTACAGATTAAAGAACAGAATAAATGTATATTAAGATAGAAACTCATCCCTGACCAAGCAGATTATTCAATTCATAGAAGTGTTAACCTCCAACAATTCTATTTCTGCATTATGTTTATCCTTCACTTAAAACCCTTGTCTGATTGTATTTATTGACTAAGAAAGCACATACCATCATTTTCAGCATCAAAAGCTTCTTCTTCAACACTTTTAGCTGATGCTACTCCACTTTTGTCAGGCAAACTCTCATCAAATGGCTCCAGGAGTGTCGCCACTCGTTTCTTTAAAGTTTGTGTTTCCTGCCTGAGATATTTATTTGATCTGCTGATCGGATAACTAGTTCCTTGCTTGTAAGCCTTCGTCAAGGCACTTTTTACAGCTGGTTGAATATCATCCATAGGACTTGGATGACCCTGCAAAACAAAAACATATTCAGGAGCACCATGAAAAGAAATGGTGGCAATGCCAATTATATTCAAACAATTTTACTGAACTAAGACATTATCCTGCATGGATGCCTGCAGTAAATTAATTTGAGCACTGAACAGAGTGGTAGTGGTAAGAGATCTGAAATGAACAACAATGCACCAAAGGAAATTTGATGAATATGCCCGAGGAACCAATATTTGGCTCTTGGCTGGTCGCCGGACAAAAAAAAAATCAATGGCCCGTATATTTTTCCTAGCAGGTGATACTACAGTCCCTATCATTTTATTGTGGTTCCCAGTGATAAAGCAACGACAGGTCAAGAAATAACCAACATAATTTTTACTTTTAAATGTTCATTGATTTATATTGATAATTCAACAAGCAATGTACATAGTAGCATACTTTTACCAGTGAAGAACACGTTTTATGGTGGTTCCAGTGTAGGTACAGTCTTTACTCAATCCATGAACTTAACGAATAGGATTCAGCAGGATGGTTTTGGACTAACACACCACATGAAACGCTGAGTTGTAGTTCTCCTTTCATCCAAAGTATCAATGTCAAATGATGTATTCTGTGCAGATAATAACATGAAGTGTGCCTGGCTAGT
Organism: Lolium rigidum; assembly: GCF_022539505.1. NCBI lineage: Eukaryota > Viridiplantae > Streptophyta > Magnoliopsida > Poales > Poaceae > Lolium > Lolium rigidum. Next base: position 15,597,422 of record NC_061512.1, on the reverse strand, counting down.
CGAATCAGCAGGACTTCTTACTTCAGGAGTTTGTCAAGTTCAGTCGCTAATGCTAACTTATTTCAACTCAATGACAACCACAAAGATCAAATAGGAATTAATTTTTAGCGAACCTAGAAAAGATAGCTGGGGTTCACGGAACGTCTTTGTTTCTCTTTTTCATTACAAATCTCAGTGCATGTAGAGTAACCATGGCGCCGAAGGCTGAGTGCATGACACATATATACACGGAACCTTCGCCCAGAAGTCGCAATGGTCACGCAGAGGTCTCACACGCACAATTCAAAGATTCTAACAGAGCGATCGGTCTGGACCAATGCTCCTAGGTACCATGTACATCACCATTTCCTCTAATTGGATAGTCGCGCAAAGTTTGTTCCTGCACACTCAAGCGTGAAAATTCAATGCCCATTGCCCTCTCAGGGGGTGGCTTCCCTACCGGTGCCTGTAAGTTAGAACCAAAAGTCCAGTTAATACGGAGTTCAAAAAGATGACCAAAAAGGATTGTGCAGCACATGGCTAGGAAGTGTTATCTTATGGAAAATATTACACTTTTATTTAAAAAATTGACTCTAAGCAGTGCATCCTCTAGTCCCATCAGCCCACCATTCGAAAAGTCAGGTGATTAAAACTACCTGGTTCTGTTTTTGAGCTCTGCAATTTGTTATCTTTTCAACAGAGGGTAATACAAGCATTTTATCTACGTAAGAGCAAGACATTAAAATTATACATAATCTGCATACGAGTCAAGCCCGGTACATCAAGTGTAACAACAATTTTTCTCTTCGTCTAACCACTGATGCAAAGTGTCATTGCTATAGTGGCATCACCCAACTTACGAACAAGCAAGATGCAGACCACAATTTGCACCAAACAGGGAACGTAAAAATGTATCTTTCTACCAATTTGCATCCGTAACCTAGATGCTAAGAGAGATTTACCTCATATGTTCAGGTCAAAGGGGCGCTGAAAACATCTGTCCCAGTCGCCTGCATAATTTAGATTAGGAACAGTACCTTCGTTTTCCATCAAGAGATGACAGCCGTTCCCCCATTTTCGCCTCCATTGACGGATCTATCTGCATCAAGCACCTTGTCGGGGACGCCTCTGCAGGTAGCCCGTTTGCCCGAGCCTTTTGATTCAGCGCTGTGGCTATCTCCGGCACCATGGTTGAACACCCAACGACTGCCTCTACCTCCTCCCCGCCGCTGCGTATTTCCGCGAGACGTTTCAAACTACGAACAGGGAACTACCCTGAATCAATACGACCCAACGGTGCACAAATCAAAGAAGGGGAGACAACAGAGTCGCATGTATACCTTGGCACCAGATCTCCGAAGAACTCGGTGCCCGTGAGCTTTGCAGAGGGAGAATTTGCTCAATTCTTCGCCGGGCGCTTGGCCTCGCTCCAGCGTGGAAGGAGCGCCGCCGCAGACGAAATCACCTCGCTATCTCCGTCGAGCTCAAAGAGATTGGGGAATGACGCTGGCAGTAGGATTTTGGTACAGGATGATTCGAATACATGATGGGCCTGACCAATCGGGGGTACAAGCTGTTCCAGGCTGCAACCTGCACCAGGTGACCCGATGCAATTTATGTCGAGCTCGCTCCGAGCTACCCAATATACTGTCCGTACGGTTCGTTCCATCCGAGTACTCCATTGTATTGTGAATTTTAACGAAATCACCCATGTTTCATTTATTGCTCCTGCATGCTCTCAACACCATCGATGCCGTGTCCTGATAAACGGATCACCCCAGCCCGGGCGCTATTCGTCCGCTCTCGGTAAAAACCTGCGAACGGTAACTAAGTTGATTCTTGGGATGCTTGACAGAGAATAAAGGGCAGAGTGGGGAACACGTAAGAAGAAGACAGTAGTATCTTCCGTGGACGATTCTGTGCTGCTCATTCGCGGAATTACCGCTCTGCCCCTCCGCCCCGGCCACCTAAACCGTCTCTTCCTCCCTCAAGAAGGAGCAGCAGCACGCCAACCGCACCACCATTTCCATTTGCAACCTCCTCTTCGCGCGCGGATCCGTGCAAGCCAGGGATCTCTGGATCGCCTGCAGCGATGGTGCCGTCGTCTGCGGTGAGTAAGGACTGCGGCGGAACGGGGGAAGACCAGCACCGGCTGCGGGCGATGGCGGCGAGGACGGCGACGGACTCGCTCAGGGCGGCCGCGGCAAGGTCCGGCTCGGCGGAGAAGGCGGCCAGGCTCGAGGAGTGCGCAAGGAGCCTCGAGGTCGAGAAGGCCAAGATGGAGGTCTTCCGCCGCGAGCTCCCCATCAGCGTCCACCTCATCGCCGACGGTACGTCCATCCGTCCATCCCTTCTCGCAGCATCCGTGTTCTACTTGTACCTGGTTTCTTGGATTATTTGGCTGAGTTTTTTTGTTTCCTCTTGTATTGGGTGCAGTGATCTAGTGGCTGAAAGATGAGTTGGCCCAGCACCGGAAGAGGCCTGCGCCGGACCAGCTGCTCGCCACGGCGCCGTCACTGTCACCGCCGGCGAAGAGGAAGGCGGAGGGCGTCAAGACGGAGGCGGACGGCACCGACAAGAGGAGCTGGATGAGCTCCGCGCAGCTCTGGACCTGCGGGAGCCACAGCTGCGCAAGCACCAGCACCAGCAATGGCGGCAGTGACAGGAAACAGCCCCAAAAGGTAGAGACAGCCGTGAAATGCAAATTGCTCTTTGCACACAGAAGTAGTACTACTACGGCACGAAGATGCAAATGGATTTTTTTTTTGGGCGGTTTGAAATTTGGTGGCATAATACGTAGTACTTTGTTTAATTTATCCTGCTAACTGCTGCAGCTACCACTACTACTTTGTTTAATAAGGAATGGTTTAGAGCATAGTTTAAAATAGCCGGCTATTTTATTTAGCCGCAATTTTTTTGAAGGCTATAAAAGGTTATAGCCGGGTTATAGCGGGCTATTCCATTTAGCCTTTTTTCAAAAAATTGGAATGTTTCTGTTATATCTTACCAAAAGAAGAGAAAACTATGACTCAAATACGATTCGTGATACAAATTATTCAACTATTCAAGGCAAATAAGTATTCAGTTATTCAACTCACAAGTTTTATCTAATTATATTAAACGCAAATTCGAAAAACAAGAAATGAAAAAGAAAAAAGAAGATAAATCCAAAATGCAGGAGGTTTAGCGGATAAATAGGGGCTAAATTAGGCTATAGCCGGCTATTAGCGGTTTTTTCTCATTTAACCTATAAAGGGCATTGCCGCAGCGGCAGGTCTCCCGAAAGGCTATAGCCGGGCTATAGCCAGGCTATAGCCGGCTATTTAAAACCATGGTTTAGAGAGGGAGACAAGAACAAACATGCAAGAGCCAAGAGCTGATTTGTTCAAGAAATATGTCGAATTTAAATTATGTGACAATGAAAGATTACGAGACTTTACATCAAGTGGCCAATTCTGTGCTAGCAGCAAGAGAAGGGGAAAAATACGTCACATAAAACACAACATCTGTTTGTCATGCTATTTTTAGAAGTATCTAGTTATATTATACTTAGCTGTTAGTTTTCTCAATTCAAAGATAAGTACTACCATGTCAAATTCATGCCAAGCTTATAGCATCTGCATTCCATCCGGAGGAAAGAAAATCTTGATATATTTTGCTTTTATACTTGTGATGTCAATTTCAGAAGTGCCAACTCATATGCATCTACCTATTTTTCTAACTTGTGCTGTCAATTTCGATTCGATCAGGTGTCCAGTGCATTCATGCAACTGAATGGCATGCCAGTCTTTGCAAAATCATCGGAGAGACCAGAGGCGGCCACCATGGCAGTCCCGGACCTGTCTCTGACATCCCCTGTGATCGATGTGCCGGGCCCGGCCGCCCCGAGCGCCAACAGCAGCGCCGTCACAGACGCCGGAGAGCAGCGGCGGCAGCAGTCGCGCAAGGCCAGGAGGTGCTGGTCGCCCGAGCTGCACCGCCGATTCGTTGCCGCGCTCCAGCGCCTCGGCGGCCCGCATGGTGAGCGAAGAACGGAGCAATGATCACATTGTTTCTGCTGCATTGCTCTGAAGAATCAGAATACTATGTTGTTCTTGATTGATGTCCTGAATTTTTCTTTGCTTGCTCTTGATGCAGTTGCCACTCCGAAGCAGATCAGGGACATGATGAAGGTGGACGGGCTCACGAATGATGAGGTGAAGAGCCATCTGCAGGTTTGTTCCTAACCGCCTTCTGTTCCAAGTTCAGTCGTCTGATCCATTCAGAGTTTCAGACCACACCAGCTAGTGTGATCATCATCATCAAGCATCGGAGCATTGACCACGTGTACAAAAAAACACTGCAGAAATACAGGCTACACACGCGGCGAACATCCAACAGCGATCGGCAGCAGCAGTCCGCAGGCGTCTGGCCACCGCCGGAGCAGTACACCACGTCACAGCACAGCACGTCGCAGTCGGGCTCGCCCCAGGGGCCCCTGCGTCTGATGACAACCGGGTCCAGCCGCGACGTGTCGGCGACCGCCGGAGACAGCTGCGACGGCGGCGAGGAGGAGGAGGAGGACGGCAAGTCAGCGAGCTACAGCTGGGAGATGCAGCAGACTGGCACGAAGGCGTCGTCGTCGTCTTGAACACCGCTATCGGTTGTAGATTTGCACAGCCATGCTGCAGTGCTGCATGTAGGACCAGAACAACGTAACTGAGTATTCGGGATTGAGGCTTTTTTCCCCTGTGTACAGCGAAGGAGAGACCTGAGACTGAGAGATGTAATTTTTTGAGGTGGATTGTGCTGAAAGTAACTGAACTGATGTGAGTAATTGAGTTGTTTCATGGATACAAACGGGATCTACAAACCCTGAAAAGGATGGATTACAAATTTTAACACCTACTTGATCGGCATCAAAAGGCATGCTAAGGAACCAACTGTCCACAGAAATGACACAAAGTTTGTTCAACAAATACCTTCAAGTTTCTCATGAAGACATTTTAGTTCTCTAGAGAAGAACGAAGCAGAAAAGACACGTTTTAGGTTCTAGTTCAGAGTAGAGCAGGGTTTTTTCTTCGTAGAAACACACCCCTCCACTAGGTAGGCAACTTGGTTATCATCGTTCTCATCGGATAATAAGTTAGGGTCCGTGAAAATAAACAGGGAACGAACTTGTTCACAAAACTAAATATGTTCTATCAACAGCAATCACAACAGCATGTTAATTCTTTAGAAGTGCCAACTCATATGCCGGAGACAGCTGCGATGGCGGCGAGGAGGAGGAGGACGGCAAGTCGGCGAGCTTCAGCTGGGAGATGCAGCAGACCGGCACGAAGGCGTCCTCGTCCTCGTCTTGAACACCGCGATCGTTTGTAGAATTGCACAACCATGTTGTTGTGCTGCATGTAGGACAAGAAATACTTCGTAGGTCAAATTGATGATTTGGGAATACAAGCAGGATCTAGAAATTTTGAAAAGGATGGATTACAAATTTTAACACCTAGTTCATCGGCATCAAAGGCATGCTAAGGAACCAACTGTCCACGGAAATGATACAAAGTTTGTTCAACAGAAGCATATTTCACCTTCAAGTTTATCATGAAGACATTTTGAGTTCTCTAGAGAAATACAAACCAGAAAAGACATGTTTTAGGTTCTAGTTCAGAGTAGAGCAGGTTTTTTCCTTCATAGAAACACACCCCTCCACTTGTGCCGCTGGGAGAAGTTCATTTCTTGCAAGAGTGGAGTTAGGAGATGGATAAATTAATCTGGAGCTAGAGGTAGACAGAAACACTACAACCAAACTTTGAACCGGACCGTACATACATCGGAGAATAAGTTAAGGTCCGTGAAAATTAATAGGCTGGTTTAGAAAAGGAAAGTGCTGGGCGTCCTCCGGGGGATCTGATTTCCCAGCCCCCGGGTCCCCAGCCATCGGATCAGCTATCTTGGACGGTCAGATCTGCTTCTACTGAATGTAGCAAAAAATACCTCCCGGCAGCAAAAACATAACCCGCTTTTGCTACATTGTAGCAAAAAACGGTTCAGTTACGAAATCATATAAAAAGGTTGAGCTCGCCGGAGACCTCGCCGGAGATCTCGCCGGAGAGCTCGTAGCAATTTTTTTAAATTAAAGTAGCAAAACAACAAAACAATCATAGCAAAAAAATAGCATCACATCGTGATAATATGTTTGCTACGTTGTCTCCGGCGATGTCTCTGACGATTTTCATCTTTGCTACATTATCACATTTTTTTTTGCTACGTGGTCTCCGGGAGGTCTCCAGCGAGCCCAGCCTTTTTATTTTTCTTTTTCTGAACGAACCGTTTTTTGCTTCAGTCATTTGCTGCCGGGGGTGATTTTTTGCTGCCAAAGATGTTTTTTTGCTACATGCAAATCTAACCATCAAAATAGTTGATCCGACGGCTGGGGACCCGGGGGCTGGGAGCGCCTTATCCCCCGGGGGCAACGAATCATTTTCCTTTAGAAAACTAAGTTCTATAAACCATTACAGAGTGATAAAAGTCTATATACAAAGTAGTACCAGGTTGAAATGCCAGTCCTATTGTTATCGTAGTACCTGAAACTCAACAGCGAGAGATGGTATCACGAAATCCCTCCTAGCCCAATGTCTGAGGCTGGTTCATCCGCTTTGGAGAACCCAGTCCATTGAGGTCCCATCAGCATCAAGTGTACAACTCATGTTGCATTAGGAACCAAGAATTGGTTTCCATGAACATCACAAGTTCCTGATGCAACTCATTCCTAGTTGACATCATGGAGAGTGAAAAAAAAATGAAGGAAACACACACACATACAAAGCCCTCCTTGCTCTAATTTCGGTGAAGAAACCAAACCACGAGTGGGTTTTTTTGCGCGTCGAATGGTTATATATAGCTATACCTGCATAGGCTATGGGTTGCAAGTAAATGGAATGGGCCTAGCACATTATTAACTTAACTTTGGGTTGTTCAAGGCATAAATCTTAGATCTCTGGATAGAGTAGTACCTTACAATGACTTCGAATCAACACCTTTCTTGTAACTACTTTTATTTTCTCTCTGTAGCCCCCTTAATTTTGTCAAACTCCACTCTTCGCCTCCTCTGCCTGTGGCAGCTCTGGAAACATCGAAACGATGTCGTCTTCAACGGCCTCGCCCCCTCCATTGAGCTTGTCCGGAAACGATGCCGCGACGACGCTGTTCTCTGGCGCAGTCGTCTCCCTATGTCGAAGCGAGCTGACGTCGATATTTGGCTTGCTTTTTTCCTCCCCAGGCGCTGGCATGCTGCGGCGTGACCTGCTTCTTCCCCCCGAGCACACACCCCCTCTCTTGTTGGGTGATGTCTCCCTGTCTCTCCATGTAATCCTATGCTGTAAAAAAACTTCGGGGAATTCACCCGATCCTCGGATGAAATGAATACAAGCCGTCGTTGCCTATTCGACGGTACCCCAGAGGAGGGATCCTCACGGGGGGGGGGAGAAGAAGTAGGGGCCATAGGGCGGAGAGCACTCGGGACGGTGGTACGCGATTTACCCAGCTTCGGAACACTCGCACGATGGCAAGGCCTACTGCTGCTTGTCTGGAATTATCTGGGCGCTTTCGCGTCGTTACAATGAGTTTTGGTTGTGCCTCTAGGGCTCCCGGGATCCAGCTTATAAAGGCGCATGGATCTAGGCTTTACATAGAGAGTCCTAGCCGGATTACAGGTTGCCTAACTACGGTACAATGTCTTGCCGTGTACGTCAAGGATCCGCCTTCCATCCACGTCGTACTGGATCCGGGTTCCTCATGGGCCTTGACGGATCCGGCCTCCTCCGAAGGTCGGTTGGGATCCGGCTTACTGATCCTAGGCTGGACTTCATCCTTCATGATCAACAGCAACTGGGCCACCCGATGGGCCACATGCCACATCACCATCTGTGGGCCACCCGGGCTTGCCGTATCTAGGAACTGTCGATGGTACACCCATGAAGTATACCCACAATAGTAGCCCCCAGAGTTCTCGGAGATTCACCTCTTGTTTCTGCCTTGCTTACGCTTCACGTCTTCCGGCAATCTCGGCAACATGGGGAAACTTGAAGAACTCTAACTTCATATTTTCTCCTTTCCCAACTCTTGGTCGGAAAATATCTTCATCCTGCGGGACTTCATCCATCGACAGTATCCTTGCGACATGTCTCCGGGTTACTCCCCTGCCTGGACAAGAGTTCACAGTTTTTCAAACCACTACCCGGAACCTACGAAAGGTTCAAACGGTTCCGCCAATCTTGGCGCCATTTTCGGGCGATTTGAGTGGTAACTTATCTTTAGCCATTTTTACCGCTTAGGTTTTCTGACACATGTCGCTCATCCAACGGCGCGACGCTTGCGTTCCGACCACAGGATGCGGAGCACGAATCTCCTCCCTTCGGCCTATAAAATATCCGCCGTTCAACCCTAATCATCCCATTCGCCCCCTTTTCACCTCTCAACACAGCGCCGCCTCTGAGCTCCTACTCCGCCGCACCGGAGTCCGCCGGAACTTCGCCGGAGCACCGTCGCCGCCGCGCTGTGTTCTTCGTGTTCTTAAGTCCGGCGAGCCACCGCAGCGAAACCTCGTCGCCGGCGACCCCGACCACCGCGGAAACCATTCTGGTATGCCTTCAAGCTTTTGCCTTCTCACCATAGTTGGTAGGGATGACTAGAATTTTTAACATAGGATCCGGCTAAGTTTTAACCTGCTCACATTCTCTTCGTAGATTTCTTCTTCTACTCCGCCTCATATGGGGTGGCCCGATCTTCTCAGTAAGCAACGGTGGTGATGATGATCACGGGGTGATAGCAGCGGAGGAACACGACGATGTAGTGATGATAACTTGTATGACGCAACGAGATCTCTCGATTTGTCCCTGTCGCCAATGCAACAGCTCTCAACCCTGCAAGATATTCGCAACTCCACACACTTGCGCACGTAGCCGCCGACCACGAAGCGGTAAGTTGCAATCTACTAATTCCCAATGGAACAACAGATCACACAAGACTTTCAGATCTACACAATATCAAGCAATATGGTGTAGGGATTCAATAGTTTTGCATAAGCAAACAACTAAGAACTAGGGTTTATCTTAAACATGGTCTAAAGCAGCTAGGAGGGCGTCCTGGGGACTTATATAGGAGTTCAGGACGACCTCAGGTCGAAAAAAGTACGAAAATAACCGACCCAGAACAGATCTGGTCGAGACAGACTCGGAGTCGGCCGGTCGGGAGGCCGGTCGACCGGGTCTGGGACCGGCCGGTCCGGTTGAAACCGGGCCTGGCGTCGGCGGTGACCGGGTGGCGTTCCGGGCTTACTGGACATCGCCCCGGATGGCACCGGTTGAAAACCCGGTTGAAACCGGGCGGACCTGGCGCAGGATCCGGTCGGACTGGGCCTGGGACCGGATGGTCCGGTGGCACGGCCGATCGGACCGGATCTGGCACTGGCCTGGACTTCAGCTTCCCCTCTCGCGCCTTCCTCCCGCTCCTCCCTCGCGCGTCCATGGGATGTCTTCATGTCCAGCTCCATGTCCAGCTTCACGTCCACCTTCTGGTCCAGCTGCTCCTCTCCTCCTCGTGCGATGCTTGCTCCCTCCTCATACCTGATCATACATAAGTAATAGCACTTAGGCAGTATAAAGTTCTCGTCAATCAAAGTATCGTTTAGGAACAAGTTCACCTGTTGTTTGAGTAGCTTCACACGAGCTCGTGTTATTGGTCCAATCCTAACTTCATTGGACTTGAGCTTCACAGCAGGATCATCTTCAGCTTGTAATGACGGAGGTAGTAGTGAGGTAGGGATGTCCTCATCATCTCCCCCCCCCTTCAAAAGGCGTCGACCCCGACGCTCCAAGGTCTTCTCCGTCATATGGTGTCAAATCAGCAACATTGAAAGAATTACTGACACCAAACTCATCACCTGGAAGATCTATCGAGTATGCATTATCATTGATCTTGGCAAGCACTTTGTAAGGACCAGCACCACGAGGCTTCAACTTAGACTTCCGCAGCTTCGGGAACCTATCCTTGCGAAAATGTACCCAGACCATATCACCAGCCTTGAACAACATCTCCTTGCGCTTCTTCTTCATTCTTGCAGCATTGCTCTTGCCTTTCTTTTCTATCAACTCTTTAGTCTTCTCATGAATGTTTCGCACAAAATCTGCCCTCTTGGATGCCTCCATATTCACTCTCTCATGTATGGGAAAAGGCAACAAATCAAGTGGGGTAATGGGTTTGAAACCATACACCACTTCAAAAGGACATAGCTCCGTGGTAGAGTGTACCGCCCTGTTGTAAGCAAACTCCACATGTGGCAAACACTCTTCCCACTCCTTCAGGTTCTTCTTGATCATGGATCTCAACAGTTGTGACAATGTTCTATTCACCACTTCAGTTTGACCATAAGTTTGAGGATGACAAGTAGTGCTGAAAAGCAACTTCGTCCCCAGCTTTCTCCACAGCGTCTTCCAAAAGTAGCTCATAAACTTCACGTCACGATCAGAAACAATAGTCTTCGGGACTCCATGTAGTCGTACAACCTCCCTCAAAAACAGGTTAGCAATATGCGACGCATCGTCGCTTTTGTGGCAGGCAATAAAGTGTGACATCTTAGAAAATCTGTCCACTACCACAAATATAGAATCATGGCCTTTCTTAGTACGCGGCAATCCCAACACAAAATCCATACTAATATCCTCCCAAGGTGTAGTAGGTGCCGGTAAAGGAGTATACAAACCATGAGGGGCTTGGGTTTTTAGAGAAAGGCGACGATAGAAGTTCCGGGAGCGAGGCGGTACACGACGTACCCAGGTTCACGTCCCCGCGGTGGAGGATCGCTACGTCCTGCTAGCAATCCAGTATATGTAAATATGAGTACAGGGGGCCGCCATAAGCGGAGTAGTTGGATCTAGTCTAGTTCTAATCCGCGGGTTGCGGTTTCTAAGCGTGTCGCCTCTATGATTATGTTTCTCATTGTGTCCCTAAGGGGTGCCCCTGCCTAGCTTTATATATCAGCCAAGCTAGGGTTTACAAGAGTCCTAGTAGGATTCGTATTGGAGTCTTCTTTCCTTGTAGTCAGAGTTGAGGCGCGTGCAGGTCTAGCTTGTCGAGTCCTCGTGTTGGTCCAGCTTCATAGTTTGCATCGGGTATGGCAATGTCGAGTACCCGAAGGGTTATGCCCACGTCAGTAGCCCCCGAGTGTCTGGCCGAAGTGAAGCTTCGGGCAGGGACTAAAGTTGTCTTCGCCGAATGTCTTGATCATCCGTTGAATCTTGCGCTTGATGTAGAGTCGAAGTTGCTTTCTGTCGGGTGCGCGAAGCGCTCCCGATGGGAGTAGCCCCCGAGTCTATGGGCGGGTGCTTGCAGCCACGCATAGACTCAAGTTGTACTACTCGAAGATCTTGATGCTGATGTCTTCGAGTTTATTCTTCATTGTTGATGAGGCTTCCATTTTTTAATCGGGTGCGCGACTAGCGCTCCCGATGGGAGTAACCCCCGAGCCTGTAAATAAATATGAAATAGTTATGTACAGGGTGTAAAAATGCTAAGTCAAATACCGTACATGTCCTCGAGTTCCGAGAACATGATGTCGATGACTCTGATGATGTCATTGATAGAGGAGTTGATGATTTGGATGATGGCTCAGAGGAGCCGATGATTTGGATGATGGCACAGAGGAGCCGATGATTCGGATGATGGCTCAGAGGAGCCGATGATTTGGATGATGGCCCAGAGGAGCCGATGATTCAGACGATGGCCGAGAGGAGCCGATGATTTTGATGATGGCCCAGAGGAGCCGATGATTTTGATGATACCCATGAGGAGCCGATGATTTTGATGATGACCTAGAGGAGCCGATAATTTTATCGGGTGCGCGCCCAGCGCTCCCGATGGAAGTAGCCCCCGAGTCTGGGCACTGATGCTTGCAACCGTGAGTAGACTCAAGTCGAGCAACCCGATGTTTATAGTTTTCTTCAAGTGCCTGAAGGAGATATGCCCAAGAGGCAATAATAAAAGTGGTTATTATATATCTTTATGTTTATGATAAATGTTTATATATCATGCTATAATTGTATTAACTGAAACATTGATACATGTGTGATATGTAAACAACAAAGAGTCCCTAGTATGCCTCTTAACTAGCTTGTTGATTAATGGATGATTAGTTTCATAATCATGAACATTGGATGTTATTAATAACAAGGTTATATCATTGTATGAATGATGTAATGGACACACCCAATTAAGCGTAGCATAAGATCACGTCATTAAGTTATTTGCTATAAGCTTTCGATACATAGTTACCTAGTCCTTATGACCATGAGATCGTATAAATCACTTATACCGGAAAGGTACTTTGATTACATCAAACGCCACTGCGTAAATGGGTGGTTATAAAGGTGGGATTAAGTATCCGGAAAGTATGAGTTGAGGCATATGGATCAACAGTGGGATTTGTCCATCCCGATAACGGATAGATATACTCTGGGCCCTCTCGGTGGAATGTCGTCTAATGTCTTGCAAGCATATGAATGAGTTTATAAGAGACCATATACCACGGTACGAGTAAAGAGTACTTGTCAGGAGACGAGGTTGAACAAGGTATAGAGTGATACCGATGATCAAACCTCGGACAAGTAAAATATCGCGTGACAAAGGGAATTGGTATCGTATGTGAATGGTTCATTCGATCACTAAAGTCATCGTTGAATATGTGGGAGCCATTATGGATCTCCGGATCCCGCTATTGGTTATTGGTCGGAGTGAGTACTCAACCATGTCCGCATAGTTCGCGAACCGTAGGGTGACACACTTAAAGTTGGATGTTGAAATGGTAGAACTTGAATATGGAATGGAGTTCGAATATTTGTTCGGAGTCCCGGATGAGATCCCGGACATCACGAGGAGTTCCGGAATGGTCCGGAGAATAAGATTCATATATAGGAAGTCATTTTATAAGATTTAAAATGATCCGGAAGGTTCTATGGAAGGTTCTAGAAGGTTCTAGAAAAGTCCGGAAGAAAACACTATGGGAAGGTGGAGTCCCAAAGGGACTCCACCTCCATGGCCGGCCAACCCTAAAGGGGGAGGAGTCCCAAGTGGACTCCCCCAAAGGGGGCCGGCCACCCCCCCACATGGAAGGGGGGAATCCCACCCCAAGTGGGATTCCCACCTTGGGTAGGTTTCCCTATCACATGGAAGGTTTTGGGTTCGGGTCTTATTCGTAGACTTGTAGTCCAACACTTGGGGCTTCCACCTATATAATGAGGGGCCAAGGGGAGGGGCCGGCCACCCCAAGACCACAACCCGGCCGCCCCCTTGAGTGACCGGCCACCCCTCCCAAACCCTAGCCGCCCCCTCTCCTCCATAGCTCCCGCGTGCTTTAGCGAAGCTCTGCCGGAGTTCTCCACCGCCACCGAGCACCACGCCGTCGTGCTTGTCGGATTCAAGAGGAGCTACTACTTCCGCTGCCCGCTGGAACGGGAGGTGGACATCGTCTTCATCAACAACCGAACGTGTGACCGAGTACGGAGGTGCTGCCCGTTCGTGGCGCCGGTGATCTGTAGGGATTCGTTGCATAGAAAACAAAAATTTTCCTACGGCGAACACACAATCCAAGCCAAGATGCAATCTAGAAGATGGGAGCAACGAGGGGATGAACGCGACTAACCCTTGAAGAGATTCCAAAGCCTACAAGATGAGGCTCTTGTTGCTGCGGTAGACGTTCACTTGCCGCTTGCAAAAGCGCGTAGAAGATCTTGATCACGATCGCTTCGGCGCCACGAACGGGCAGCACCTCCGTACTCGGTCACACGTTCGGTTGTTGATGAAGACGACGTCCACCTCCCGTTCCGGCGGGCAGCGGAAGTAGTAGCTCCTCTTGAATCCGGCAGCACGACGGCGTGGTGTCGGTGGTGGTGGAGAAATCCGGCGGAGCTTCGCTAAGCGTGCGGGAAGTGGAGGAGCGGGGCGGCTAGGGTTTGGGGAGAGGGGTGGCCGGCCACTAAGGGGTGCGGCCAGCCTATGGGCTTGTGGTGGCCGGCCCCCTCCTCTATGCCCCTCATTATATAGGTGGAACCCCCAAGAGTTGGTCTCCAAGTCTTCGAATAAGACCCGAACCAAAAACCTTCCATATGGTGGGGAAACCTAGCCAAGCTAGGACTCCCACTAGAGGTGGGAGTTCCACCTCCCATATGGGGGGGTGGCCGGCCACCCTAAGGGGAGTCCACTTGGGACTCCTCCCCACTAGGGCTGGCCGGCCAAGGTGGTGGAGTCCCATGTGGACTCCACCTCCCTTGGTGGTTTCTTCCGGACTTTTCTAGAACCTTCTAGAACCTTCCATAGAACCTTCCGCATCATTTTAATACACATAAAATGACATCCTATATATGAATCTTATTCTCCGGACCATTCCGGAACTCCTCGTGATGTCCGGGATCTTATCCGGGACTCAGAACAAATGTTCGAACTCCATTCCATATTCAAGTTCTACCATTTCAACATCCAACTTTAAGTGTGTCACCCTACGGTTCGTGAACTATGCGGACATGGTTGAGTACTCACTCCGACCAATAACCAATAGCGGGATCCGGAGATCCATAATGGCTCCCACATATTCAACGATGACTTTAGTGATCGAATGAACCATTCACATACGATACCAATTCCCTTTGTCACGCGATATTTTACTTGTCCGAGGTTTGATCATCGGTATCACTCTATACCTTGTTCAACCTCGTCTCTGACAAGTACTCTTTACTCGTACCGTGGTATGTAGTCTCTTATGAACTCATTCATATGCTTGCAAGACATTAGACGACATTCCACCGAGAGGGCCCGAGTATATCTATCCGTCATCGAGATGGACAAATCCCACTGTTGATCCATATGCCTCAACTCATACTTTCCGGATACTTAATCCCACCTTTATAACCACCCATTTACGCAGTGGCATTTGGTGTAATCAAAGTACCTTTCTGGTATAAGTGATTTATATGATCTCATGGTCATAAGGACTAGGTAACTATGTATCGAAAGCTTATAGCAAATAACTCAATGACGTGATCTTATGCTACGCTTAATTGGGTGTGTCCATTACATCATTCATATAATGACATAACCTTGTTATTAATAACATCCAATGTTCATGATCACGAAACCATGATCATCTATTAATCAACAAGCTAGTTATACAAGAGGCTTACTAGGGACTCCTTATTGTTCACATAACACACATGTATTAATGTTTCGGTTAATACAATTATAGCATGATATGTAAACATTATCATAAACACAAAGATATATAATAACCATTTATTATTGCCTCTTGGGCATATCTCCAACAATCTCCCACTTGCACTAGAGTCAATAATCTAGTTTACATTTGTAAAGATATAACACCTTGGCCTTCTGGTGCTTTATCATGTTTTGCTCACGGGAGAGGTTTTAGTCCACGGATCTGACACGCTCAGAAACGTATGTATTTTGTAATTCATTTGCGTCTTAACGCATCACTCATTTCAAAATGAGTCGGCATTAAATATGTTTGGTCTTCTGGTGGAACCTTAATTCCGCGGTCCGAAATATGTCACTAATATTGTCACACACAATATAGCTTCAAAGTTCTGACTCTGTCGGAACTACACCAAGTTCTCAAAGAACTTCTTGACTTTAACATCCTTTGTCATTGTCAAAACAATGACATACTCTGCCTTCTTTTGTAGAATCCGTCACAATATTAGAACTCTTCTAAATTTAGTATAGACAACTTCTAGTTCATTGTGCTACCTTTTAAAAACAACACTTAGTCTAATTTGAGATTTAAAATTTTATTTTCATATGTGACAAAACAAATATCGGTGCAACACCTTACAGCGATTTGTTTGTCATTGTCCATACAAAACTATATATATCCTTGGTTCTTATTAAGTACCCAAGAATATTCTTACTGTTTTTCAATGATCATCACATGAATCATTTTGGTACATGCTCATAACATTTTAGAGCATATGACATCTGATTTTGTACATATTATTCGTGATCTAAAATCACTCATGTGTTTTTACTCATCGAGTGTACGATATACTCAAGTCTTGTTAACCCTTCACATGACAAGAACATTTAATATTTCTATATTGAACTTCTTCAATATCCATTCTATGTACTTTGACTTAAACTTATTATGTGTTTCAATCTATCTTCATAGATCTTGACACTAAATATGTTTTAGTCCATATCCTTTCATTGAAGTTTAATTTTCAATGAAACCTTTTTAATCAAGTATATAATTACATTATTTATAACCAACTATATGTCATCTACATAAGTATTATAAATATGTCTCAGCGCTCCCACTTAGTTTCTTGCAAATACAAGCATCTTCATTGTCTCTGATGAAATCAAAAACTTTTTGACTATTTCATCTGGTGAAGATTCCAACTCCGCGATACTAACTTCATCCAATTGAAGTTTGTATACCTATCTAGTATTCCATGGACCAGCAAAACTCTTGGTTTGTATCTTGTATACACCTTTAATACACACTTCTGTTAAGTAGTGTATTTTGCCATCCTACTAACATATCTCTTAAAAGAAATATGTAGCGATTACTAGAATAATCCTCATAGACTATAAGCATTGCTACGGAAGATCTAATCTTATCGTAGTCAATTCTTTGAATTTTGTCGTAAACAACTTTTCGACAAGTCAAGCTTCTTCAAGGATATTTCATCCAAGTCTATCAATTTTATAGATCCATTTACTTTCAAAAAGTATTCATCTATCTTGGATTTCATGGCGTATAGCCATTTTAATGGAGTCAGGGCCCATCACAACTTCTTTGTTTGTAGTTGGTTTATCATTGTTCAAAATCAATCCTTTGTCCACAAATCATTTATTTGATCACAAAGTAAACCATACCTACAAGGTTCAATAAGTACTTCGATCTCCATGGCTAAAACACTTTGTAGTCATGGAAGCCATGATCGTCGTGGCCGCTTCCGGAACCAATTTCCGATGCTGCGCTACTCTGATCATTATGCTCAGGTTCATAAACCTTATCAAGTTCTATTGTCCTCCCACTCAAATACTTCGCTTAGAAAACAATTTCTTGGAAATAAACAAGTAATATTGACAAACACATTTGTCTTTTACTTTATAGTGGAAAGAATTCCCAATCAATTCTTTTGGGATAACCTACAAAGACATTCATCCGATTTTGGTTGTAAACTCTTAGACCAAAATTTAAAGAAAGGACTATTAGGATTTATACCCATGCCATAACTCGTATGGTGTCATTTCAACGGATCATGATGATGCTCTTATTCAGTGTAAAAGCGGTAGTCACTAAAGCATAATCCACAAAAATTATAATGGCATCAATATTTTATCTCATCATTGATCCAACAAGGTTTGGATACATCTCTCGGATACTCCATCATCACTATGATACTCCAAGAAACGTGAGTTGTAGAACAACTTCATAACTCTCTTAGATGTTCGCTAAAGACTCGTAATTCAAATATTTCCTCCATGATCCAAACATAGATATTTGACTTTTCTATTACGATGATTTCCACTTCATGCTGAAATTTATTTGAATCTATTCAAATGTTTCAAACTTCTTCCTTATCGAATATATCCACAAATATATACTCAATTCATTGTTGGAAGTTTTCATGAAGTAGAAGAATCTCCCGCACACAACTATGCCTAGTGAAACACATACATCATCATGTATGTTTCCACTAAGTTAGTTGCCCGTTCAACTCTTGACCTATGAACGGTATTTCAGTCATTACTTTTAGAAAAGATTTTGCAATTGCCAAACGATTCAAAAATCAAATGACTCCAAAAATCCATTTGCATGGAGTTCCTTCATGCGTTCCTTTCTAACATGACTTAAATGGCGGTTCCACAAATAAGTGGAATTCACATCATTTGCCTTATGGCATTTTAGCGTCAGTATTATGTGTGTGTTTTTCACCATTAAGATTTATAATAATTTATCCATCGTACATGGAGTAAAGTCATAATTTGAACAACTCATTGTTTTTATTTGACTAGAGCAAAATAACAATTATTAAGTTCTTTATTATAAATTCTAAGGGCTAGATAGAATGCCAATGATGAACATAATAACACTTTATTTTTGTTCAAGACGTGCATACCTATCATATTCCTTGTTAGTCACTTAGGCCATTGTATTCTTGTATTGCGTTGTTTTGTATGACACTTCATACCAACCAATATGGTACAAATACCCAAGAATTTTATTGTGTGACCAAACAAGTAATACATCCATAACATGTATATCATTTATATACACCTGAGCTAGACTTTCTAGTCTTTTCTTTCTTTCTGTCAATAAACTTTTGTAGTTTCTCTTTTAGTTTTCCTCATTATTCAAAAAGATACTTCAACATCAATAACTTCTAGGTTTGTTGGTCAAATACCAATAACCTTGAGGTTCTTACTTTGAAGTTGATCATCATATGACAAGTGTTCCGGATTTCACTATTAGTAACCTTTTAATATGATGAACAATTTCACTCATAATTTTATCCATCATATCATGACGACTTTTCGAGACCATGTCTGTACATGCTAGGCTCGTAAAGTTTAACCTTAGTATTCGCATGTGCAAATCTGGCTTGCACCTGTTGTATGCACAAGTAGAATCTAACACCCGATCACGTGATGCTTCGAAACTACGAGTCTTAGCAACGGTGCATACTAAGGATGATAACTTCATGGATATGCGAATATTATTAGTGCCCCAATAGTTGGAGGATTGGGACGCCTTGCGTCTTCAACCTTCGTACATTCCCATAAAACTTATGAGTTTATGTAGTCTCACCAAATTGTATTCTATCATCTTGCAATAAGGTCTTAGATATCATATATATCTCATACCTTGATTATTTCTGAAAACTAAATTTTCAGCTCCTTGCTTTTCAAACAGATTTGAACTTCAAGTTTCACGGAGACAAGATGATTCTAGGTACTAATTGAAACCATAGTTCTTTGAATCAACAATGTGAGGTTTACTAAAAGTTTGCAATAGGACTTAATCATATCTTGATTCTTTTAACAATACGGTACCAATCCGTAAAGTTACTAGTCAGATTTTAACAGTATTTCTATCTCAATTATAAGACTAGCGCTTGGTAGAAAAACGGATGCCAATACTACAAATTAATACAAAATACTACTTAGACTATGTTTATGATAATTAGTTCATGTTTTAATCTATTACTAATGAACTCCCACTTAATACAACATTCCTCATAGTTGTTAAGTGGTACACAATCCATATCTACTACACCAAAACCGATCATCACGTGAGATGATGTAGCTTCAATGGTGAACATCAACATGTTGATCATATCATCCATATGACTTGTGTTCAACCTTTCGGTTTCCGTTGTCCCGAGGCCATGTCTGTACATGCTAGGCTCGTCAAGCAAACCCAAGTATTCCGCGTGTGCAACATGGCTTACACCCGTTGTATGTGAATCGTTGAATCTATCACATCCGATCATCACGAGATGCTTCGAAACGACGAACTGTTACAACGGTGCATACGAGGGGAGAACACTTTATTATCTTGATATTAATGTGAGGGATCATCTTATAATGCTACCGTCGCGTTCTAAGCAAAATAAGATGCATAAAAGGATTAACATCACATGCAGTTCATATGTGATATGATATGGCCCTTTTAGTCTTTGTGCCTTTCGATCTTCATCTCCAAAGCACGGACATGATCTCCATCATCTTCGGGCATGATCTCCATCATTGTCGGCGTAGCGTCAAGGTCCATGGCGCCGTCTTCATGATTGTCCTCCATGTAGCAACTATTACAACTACTTTGAAATACTACTCAACATGAAATTTAAAGACAACCATAAGGCTCCGCCGATTGGTCCACAATACAATAATGATCATTTCATACATATTCATCATCACATTATGGCCATATCACATCACCAAACCCTGCAAAAACAAGTTAGACGTCTCTAATTTGGTTTGCATATTTTACGTGGTTTAGGGTTTTCGAGTAAGATCTAATCTACCTACGAACATGAACCACAACGGTGATACTAATGTTATCAATAGAAGAGTAAATTGAATCTTCACTATAGTAGGAGAGACAGACACCCGCAAAGCCTCTTATGCAATACAAGTTGCATGTCGAACGAGGAATAAGTCTCATGAACGCGGTCATGTAAAGTTAGTCCGAGCCGCTTCATCCCACTATGCCGCAAAGATGCAAAGTACTCAAACTAAAGATAACAAGAGCATCAACGCCCACAAACCATTGTGTTCTACTCGTGCAACCATCTATGCATAGACACGGCTCTGATACCACTGTAGGGATTCGTTGCATAGAAAACAAAAATTTTCCTACGGCGAACACACAATCCAAGCCAAGATGCAATCTAGAAGATGGGAGCAACGAGGGGATGAACGCGACTAACCCTTGAAGAGATTCCAAAGCCTACAAGATGAGGCTCTTGTTGCTGCGGTAGACGTTCACTTGCCGCTTGCAAAAGCGCGTAGAAGATCTTGATCACGATCGCTTCCGGCGCCACGAACGGGCAGCACCTCCGTACTCGGTCACACGTTCAGTTGTTGATGAAGACGACGTCCACCTCCCCGTTCCAGCGGGCAGCGGAAGTAGTAGCTCCTCTTGAATCCGGCAGCACGACAGCGTGGTGTCGGTGGTGGTGGAGAAATCCGG
Organism: Lolium rigidum; assembly: GCF_022539505.1. Taxonomy (NCBI): domain Eukaryota; kingdom Viridiplantae; phylum Streptophyta; class Magnoliopsida; order Poales; family Poaceae; genus Lolium; species Lolium rigidum. Next base: position 15,576,694 of record NC_061512.1, on the reverse strand, counting down.
CGGAGCTTCGCTAAGCATGCGGGAAGTGGAGGAGCGGGGCGGCTAGGGTTTGGGGAGAGGGGTGGCCGGCCACTAAGGGGTGCGGCCAGCCTATGGGCTTGTGGTGGCCGGCCCCCTCCTCTATGCCCCTCATTATATAGGTGGAACCCCCAAGAGTTGGTCTCCAAGTCTTCGAATAAGACCCGAACCAAAAACCTTCCATATGGTGGGGAAACCTAGCCAAGCTAGGACTCCCACTAGAGGTGGGAGTTCCACCTCCCATATGGGGGGGTGGCCGGCCACCCTAAGGGGGAGTCCACTTGGGACTCCTCCCCCACTAGGGCTGGCCGGCCAAGGTGGTGGAGTCCCATGTGGACTCCACCTCCCTTGGTGGTTTCTTCCGGACTTTTCTAGAACCTTCTAGAACCTTCCATAGAACCTTCCGCATCATTTTAATACACATAAAATGACATCCTATATATGAATCTTATTCTCCGGACCATTCCGGAACTCCTCGTGATGTCCGGGATCTTATCCGGGACTCCGAACAAATGTTCGAACTCCATTCCATATTCAAGTTCTACCATTTCAACATCCAACTTTAAGTGTGTCACCCTACGGTTCGTGAACTATGCGGACATGGTTGAGTACTCACTCCGACCAATAACCAATAGCGGGATACTGGAGATCCATAATGGCTCCCACATATTCAACGATGACTTTAGTGATCGAATGAACCATTCACATACGATACCAATTCCCTTTGTCACGCGATATTTTACTTGTCCGAGGTTTGATCATCGGTATCACTCTATACCTTGTTCAACCTCGTCTCCGACAAGTACTCTTTACTCGTACCGTGGTATGTAGTCTCTTATGAACTCATTCATATGCTTGCAAGACATTAGACGACATTCCACCGAGAGGGCCCGAGTATATCTATCCGTCATCGGGATGGACAAATCCCATTGTTGATCCATATGCCTCAACTCATACTTTCCGGATACTTAATCCCACCTTTATAACCACCCATTTACGCGGTGGCATTTGGTGTAATCAAAGTACCTTTACGGTATAAGTGATTTATATGATCTCATGGTCATAAGGACTAGGTAACTATGTATCGAAAGCTTATAGCAAATAACTCAATGACGTGATCTTATGCTACGCTTAATTGGGTGTGTCCATTACATCATTCATATAATGACATAACCTTGTTATTAATAACATCCAATGTTCATGATCACGAAACCATGATCATCTATTAATCAACAAGCTAGTTATACAAGAGGCTTACTAGGGACTCCTTATTGTTCACATAACACACATGTATTAATGTTTCGGTTAATACAATTATAGCATGATATGTAAACATTATCATAAACACAAAGATATATAATAACCATTTATTATTGCCTCTTGGGCATATCTCCAACATGATCAAGATCTTCTACGCGCTTTTGCAAGCGGCAAGTGAACGTCTACCGCAGCAACAAGAGCCTCATCTTGTAGGCTTTGGAATCTCTTCAAGGGTGAGACTCGATAATCCCCTCGTTGCTACCGTCTTCTAGATTGCATCTTGGCTTGGATTGTGTGTTCGCCGTAGGAAAATTTTTGTTTTCTATGCAACGAATCCCTACAGTGCCGTTGACACATTGTTGTTTATTTCAAGAGCAAATCTTAATTGCCCGTGAGCATCGTTGATGCCATGTAGGTGCCGTTGGCAAATTTTGAAGGAGCAAATCTTAATTGCCCGTTAAGCGTATGTGTATTCGTTGGTCAGCAAATCATTTGAGTGATCAGCTCGTCTTGCAGGTCTTGCTAAACCCGTTGTATGTGCAACTTTGCTTTCAACCGATGCATGTCTTGACAGCAGCTCCCGAATGGATCGGTGGCACTAGATCTGCCGATGACTCCGTTGCTCTTTGATACTTCTGTAATGTAAAGCGTGGGTCGTTTGTGTTTCATGATCCTTGCTAATTGCGGCACTCTTTGAGGCATCTATAGCAAAGGAAAAGAGTAAGGTTCTCGTTGTTTCATGATCCTTGCTATCTGCGGCACTCTTTGAGGCATCTATAGCAAAGGAACAGAGTAAGGTCCCCGTTGTTTCATGATCCTTGCTATCCGCGGCACTCTTTGAGGCATCTATAGCAAAGGAACAGAGTAAGGTCCCCGTTGTTTCATGATCCTTGCTATCTGCGGCACTCTTTGAGGAATCTATAGCAAAGGAACAGAGTAAGGTCCCCGTTGTTTCATGATCCTTGCTATCTGCGGCACTCTTTGAGGCATCTATAGCAAAGGAACAGAGTAAGGTCCCCGTTGTTTCATGATCCTTGCTATCTGCGGCACTCTTTGAGGCATCTATAGCAAAGGAACAGAGTAAGGTCCCTGTTGTTTCATGATCCTTGCTATCTGCGGCACTCTTTGAGGCATCTATAGCGAAGAAAAAGAGCAAGGTCCCCGTTGTAATCTTCAAGGGACCGTGAGTCCAGTCGAATCTTCAAGGGACTGTGAGCACAGTCAAATCTTCAAGGGACTATGAGCACAGTAAAATCTTCAAGGAACCGTGAGCACAGTCGAATCTTCAAGGAACTGTGAGCACAGTCAAATCTTCAAGGGACTGTGAGCACAGTCAAATCTTCAAGGCACTCGTATTTTCAGAGGCTTTTAGATGGCAATTTCAAGTATAATGAGTCTTCAAATCTTTCTTGAATTCCAGCGAACTAGCGAAATAGTCGGAGATCTTCATGTCTTCTTGAATCCCGATGAACCGACGCTCCCGATGGGAGTAATAGTCTTCAAATCTTCTTGGATTCCAACGAATCAGCGCTCCCGATGGGAGTAACCGCAATAACTCGAAGATATTCCAGGAGCCCCCGAGTAATTCCAGTGCTCCCGATGGGATCGCATCGGGTCGATATTATATAAGATGATATCCATTGAATATTCCAGATGATGAATCCACCAATCCGAGAGTGCATCGGGAGAAGATATATCCAGAGCCGAAGAGGGTAAGTCCATCGAGTAGTCAGAGATGATGAAGCCATTAACTCGGCTGTGACGAAGCCAATGTGGTAGTAGGTCGCATGATGGACGCAGTCGAAGTAATCAATCAGAAATAGTCGAAGTAGCGGGCGTAGCCGAAATAGTTGCGCCACCAAAGAAAGTCCACGCGGCGGACGTAGCCGAAATAATTCCGCGGTTAGAGATAGTCCATGCGGCAGGCATAGCCGAAATAATTCCACGGACAGAGATAGTCCATGCGGCAGGCGCAGTCGAAATAATTCTGTGGACAGAGATAGTCCATGCGGCAGGCGCAGCCGAAATAATTCCGCGGACAGGGATAGTCCATGCGGCAGGCGCAGCCGAAATAATTCCACGGACAGAGATAGTCCATGCGGCAATAGTCGAAGATCTTCATGTCTTCTTGAATTCCAACGTAGATTCCAGCGAACCAGCGCCCAACGAACCGGCGCTCCCGATGGGAGTAATAGTCTTCATATCTTCTTAGGTTCCAGCAAACCGGCGCCATCCAAGATAATCCATGCGGCGCCTTGGCTGACGTGGTCGATGAAGAGGACGCAGTTGATGTGGCCGATCCGCAACGGGTGAGCATCCGAATATATCGGGTCCGTAATGTCGGGTCCGCGGCAGGCGAGCCCCTGAGCAAGAAGAGTGCGCGATGGCGGGCGCGGTCGTTCGAGCCAAGTAGTCGAAGCTTTTTTCCGATCAGATATTTTTGTATCCAGTAGTCTTGCTCCGAAGCAGACGCGGTTGGTCGTCTAATAAGCTTTTGGTAGAAATTGATCGGAAGACAACACTTTTGTCAATTCTGAATAAATCTTGGCGAGACCCACCTGATTTGATGTACTCCTATAGTCCTGTCAGCCTTTATATTCCTAGGCGGATAGTATAGGCGCGTATTCTGGCCACCGTGCCCAACTTGATTTCGTTTTTATTTTCTATTCAATGAGTCCATCGACGGCAGTGCTTTGGACTTTGTTCCTGATTGATCGGCCCTATTGTGACTCGCTGTGTAGGTTTGCCTTTGAATAATTTGCTGCTTCTTGATAATCGTAGACTGCCTTCTCATGTATGGTTAGCTCATCATGCACTGCAGGTGATGTTTTCTTGATTTTGACGTGAATCTCCATATCGGTTGCTTCCAGTCAGTCGACGTCTTTTTTCGTTTGGAGCAAATAACACTGCCGGCGCGCTTTGGGCTTGTTGATGTAGATCTGATGTGCCGAAGTAGACGCCGATTTGGATGATGAAGGATCCCGCCCAGATGACAAAATCCAGTCGCCGCTTTTCCCACAGACGGCGCCAATTAACGAGGCGGTTCCTCGGCAATGCCCACCATGAGGGGCTTGGGTTTTAGAGAAAGGCGACGACAGAAGTTTCGGGAGCGAGGTGGTACACGACGTACCCAGGTTCACGTCCCCGCGGTGGAGGATCGCTACGTCCTGCTAGCAATCCAGTATATGTAAATATGAGTACAGGGGGCCGCCATAGGCGGAGTAGTTGGATCTAGTCTAGTTCTAATCCGCGGGTTGCGGTTTCTAAGCGTGTCGCCTCTATGATTATGTTTCTCATTGTGTTCCTAAGGGATGCCCCTGCCTGGCTTTATATATCAGCCAAGCTAGGGTTTACAAGAGTCCTAGTAGGATTCGTATTGGAGTCTTCTTTCCTTGTAGTCAGAGTTGAGGCGCGTGCAGGTCCAGCTTGTCGAGTCCTCGTGTTGGTCCAGCTTCATAGTTTGCATCGGGTATGGCAATATCGAGTACCCGATGGATTATGCCCACGTCAATGGCCTTTCTTAGTACGCGGCAATCCCAACACAAAATCCATACTAATATCCTCCCAAGGTGTAGTAGGTGCCGGTAAAGGAGTATACAAACCGTGAGGTAATCCCAACACAATGTGTTGCCTACCAAAACCCACCGGCGAGCAGCGACGGGCAACACCATAGAGCCGGGAGGCTCCCATAACTGCGGCTGGCCCTGGTCCCTCGGGCGACGGCCCGCAATGCCTCCGGCACACGTGTGTTGCCTACCAAAACCCACCGGCGAGCAGCGACGGGCAACACCGTAGAGCCGGGAGGCTCCCAGAACTGCGGCTGGCCCTGGTCCCTCGGGCGACGGCCCGCAATGCCTCCGGCACACGTCCCGGCTGAATGCGAGGGTGTGCCACCTGACCTATACCTGGTCAGGAAGGTGATGATTTGCTTCGATTAGCTGCTGCATGGTAGACACGTAAACATTAAATACGAGCCCCGATCGGCTCTTAAGTTATTATGCGGATCGGCTCAAAGAGCCGATCACCCCATGGTTTTGATTAAACACGTGATAACATGGGGAGCTTGCCTAGTCGAAACCAAGATGAAACAATCTACGACGGTTTAGGGTTTTCACCATACAACCAGAACATCCTACACGTAGTTGAGCCTGGCAAGAACGTAAGATAATAGAAAACCAATCCTAAAAAGGCCTAAAAACCAACATGAAGTCGATTCCCGGAACAATCCCTCTAGGACTAGCAAACCACGCCCTTACGCACTACTGGATCATTCAACCCGTTTGTAAGGCCTAACCATACGGATATCAAACTAATCCTTGAAGAACAAGGAGCAACCATAACGGATCAGATCTACTAAGCATAGACTAAGCAAGGTGCTACCCTTACACCCGTGATAGGTATAAGGACAGCTAGATATCAAAAGGCAACGCAGCTTAAGCAAATAGACTAAGAAAGCATCCACGCTAACCCTAAAACATCTATGATAAACGATGTTGCCCGCCATCAACAAGGCTTCAGTACGAGCAACATCAAACAACGAATAAACAGATACTGCCTAGATCGCAAGATGCGATCTAGGCAGCATGACGCTTACCCGGAGAAAACCCTCGACACAAGGGGGTGGCGATGCGCCTAGATTGGTTTGTTGTGAACGTGATCGTCCTCTTTTTCAATAACCCTAGATACATATTTATAGTCCGTAGACTTTCTAATTTGGGAATAAACCTAACCGTGTGCGGACTAAACTCTACTTAATTCTAACCGACACGGGATCTACTATAATATAGATACACGGGCAATCTAGCCCAAATTCTCGCACAAGGCCGGTTCATAAACTCCTCCGGTGTATATCTTCCAAGCCCATCTTAATAACGGCCCATTCTCCCGATCCAGTTAAATTCTAGTGATAACACCGGGATCCAAACTCGACCCGATTTGCATTCCTCAAAACCACGCGCTCGGCCACATCATGCTCATCACCGAGGTATCGACATATCTGGCTCATCTCTTTCATCACCGCTATTGAATGTGTCGATCTCTGTTTTCTGAGACAATCAAAACTCGCGAGGCAAAACGTTTCTATTTTAAGCGCAATAGAAATGCAACTGAATTCCTTGGGTTTAGCGCATATCAAAAGATGTCTGTAGCGCTGAGAGTTATCGCATATGGCATTTCGGTCGACTACATTGACGAGTACCTTCACATTGACGAAGATACGACCATTGAGTATGTGCGTAGGTTCACATTTGTTAAAATCATATTTAGTTTATATTGCCATTATATTTGAATTTTATACACTATGTTACACATATATGTTGAAACGAGTTGCAAACGATATTTAAGGTGGCGCGAGGCTTACGAGCTACTAGACCTTGCAAAAGAAAATGGTGTAATAATATACGCGGGGTTGATCTACACAACATATTGTTTTACTTTTTAAACCTGCAAAATGTGTTTACCTTGTCTTTTATCCATGCTTTTTTTGAGAGATATTTTATCCCGCTCTTATAAAGGTGCGGGTGTAATTGGGAGTTTAGGACGTCCTAAATTACCAATTACATTTCTCTCAAAATAAAGTAAGTGGGAATTTAGGGCGCGGATTTTGATTATGTATGGTTGGGTCGGGCTGAAGTAGGTGCTACAACTAAATGGATTTGACCGTTGTGGGCTGACCACCACAGCGGATTGGAGCGTTGTGGCTTGGACCCATCAGAAATGGGCTGAACCCGACGCAAATGAAAGGACTCCCGTCCTTTTGCCTCCTTTCTAGCCTGATTTCTTACTCTCAAAAAGAAAAAAGGAAAAACTAGCCTGATTTTACCATGCCTCCCATGGCATGGAAGGAGAAGAAGCATTGGGGCCCTCTTCAAGCTACTAGGATGAGCTCTAGTATTTCAAGAGATGGCAAGAGTGTTATTGAAAAAGCACAAGACCTTAAGAAAGCAAAAAACCTAGAGATTCCCAAAGGTAATAAGATCTTTGGATTTTCCAATTCTTTTGCTGCTCTTGATAATCCTTCTTTACTTGATAAAGCAAATAAGGCTGGCATTAGCCTGTGTCTTAAAACAAAAAAATGCTGATGCTGTCATTGATAAGATTAAGGAGGTTGAAACTAAAAGACTTGTTAATTTTTATCTTTCTAATCCTGCTAGCTTTCTTCCTAATGACATTAGTCTATCTGTGGAAGAATTGAATGTAGGCATGGAGGATAGAGTTGAGGTCTTATCTGATCAGGATGATCACATTAGTGATGTACCTGATGATGATGAACCCTGGACATTAGTCCATAGTAGAAAAAGGGGTAGAAGGAAATTGATCTTTAAAAATGGTAGTAGCTCTAATTTGGAACTCTAGAGACTTGAATATGCCTGATAAAATAACTAGAGTGCATGATCTATTAGAGAATCATGCCCTGATATTATATGTTTTTCTGAATCCAAAAAGAGGATTTCTCTAGCTCATAGTTGCAACAACTAGATCCAGGGGAGATTCTCCTGGAATTGGTTACCAGCTGTGAAGACTGTTGGAGGAATCCTTGTTGGTATTAGTAGTGAGGTTTTTGACATAGTTAAGTGGGACATTTTATCTTACTGTGTCTTTGTACAAATTAAGGCCAAGAAAGACAATGTTATTTGGAGAGTCATTGTTGTATATGGCTCTACTTATGAAGAACATAAATTAGATTTTATTAATGAACTACACAATGTCATGGCTTGCTGGAGTGGCCCCACTTTAGTGGGTGGTGACTTCAATCTCATTAGAGAAAATGTGAGAAGAACACTGGCAACATTAACCAGCATTGGGCTAACTTGTTTAATGATTGGATTAATAAATTTAATCTAATGGAGCTTCAAAACCCTAGTAGACAATTCTCTTGGGCCAATAATCAAGATAATTTGGTCATGGCCCTGTTAGATAGAGTCTTTGTGTCTACCTGTTGGGATGCCTTATTCCCTGCTAGTAGCCTAACTTCAAAACCCAGGGTGGGCAGTGACCGTACTCCTTTGATTGTGGACACTGGTGCTCTGAAAAATCCTCACACTAAGCAATTTAGATTTGAAAAATGGTGGCTTAAGGTTGAGGGTTTTGAACAAGTGGTTGCCAAATTCTGGCAAGTTCCTTGCCATCACAAGAATTCTCTTGATAGATGGCAATTTAAGATGAGGAATACTAGGAAAGTTTTAAAAGGTTGGTCAGCCAACATTGAATCTACCCAAAGGAAACTTAAGCAAAGGTTTGGTGGCTGAATATGATCTGCTTGATATCCTTTCTGAAACTCAAATTTTATCTCTAGCTTCCAAAAAAAGGATGAAATGTATTTCTGATGAATTGACTAAAATCTGGGGTAATGAGGAGATAAAAGCTAGACAAAGAGCTAGAGAAAGATATATCTTAGAAGGTGATCGTAATACTGCTTATTTCTATGTTGTAGCAAACAGAGGAGGAAGAAGCAGATCTGTCAGTTGAAAGGGGAGACGGGAATGGTTGAGGACAACAAAGGTACGCTAGATATTGTTGTTGACTATTATAAAAACCTGTTCTGTAAGGAACCTTGCCTTGATATTGACTTGGTGGATGATTTTTGGGACCATGAGGATTTGGTGTCTCAAGAACATAATAATATGCTTAATGCTGACTTTTCTGAGAAAGAGGTTAAGGATGCTATCTTTGGCTCTTATGCTCAAGGTGCTCCTGGCCCTGATGGGTTTTCTTTTCTGTTTTATCAACATTTTTGGGAGCTCATTAGAGTTGATTTCATGGCCATGGTTAAGGATTGGAATCAAGGGAAGCTTGATCTTTATAGATTAAACTTTTCTCTCTTGACTCTGATTCCAAAGGAAATCGATGCTGTAACTATACAGAAGTTCAGGCCTATAGCCTTAACCAATTGCAGTTTTAATTTTTTTTCTAAATGTGCCACTAACAGGCTGGGGGTTGTTAGTGAGGAACTTATTTCTCCTAACCAAACGGCTTTTATAAAGGGAGGTACATTCTTGAGAGTGTTGTATCTGCTCATGAAGTCATTCATGATGCAGTCCTTAAGGGGCACTCTGGCTTTATTTTCAAACTTGATCATGAAAAGGCATATGATAGGGTTGACAGAGATTTGTTGTTGAGAGTTATGAGGATGAGGGGTTTTAGCCCCAGATGCATGTCTATTATTGAGGGTCTCTTACACAAGGGCTCTGTTGGTGTTAGAATTAATGACTGCAATAGTCAGTTTTTCCTCACTAGCAGAGGTGTGAGGCAGGGGGATCCTATCTCACCCATCCTCTTTAATTTTATGGCTGATGTCTTCACCAAGGTGCTATACAAAGCTGCTGGTGACAGGCAAATTGCTGGGCTTATGCAAAACCTAGGAGGGGGAGGGGTCATTAGTATGCAATATGCTGATGATACTCTTCTCTTTCTAGGAAACAAATTACAAACTGCCATAAATTTGAAGTGGATCCTAGCTTGTTTTGAACACATGTCTGGGATGAGAATAAATTTCCATAAATGTGATCTTGTCCCTATTAATGTGGGTGAGGAGGATGCTCAGCTTATTGCCCAGTCTTTGAGTTGTAAGCTGGGGGTTTTCCCTATGAATTATCTAGGGGTTCCACTTCATCACAGCAAACTTAGGAAGGAGGATATACAACCTGTTGTGGACAAGATCCTCAACAGAGCTGGTGGTTAGAGAGGAAAGCTTCTTAACCATGCTGCTAAATTAGAGCTGGTGAAAAGTGTTTTGGCTAGTATCCCTCTTTATCTCCTTAGTGTGATTAAGTTCCCAAAATGGGCCATTACCCTTATTAACTCCCAAATGGCTCACTGCTTATGGGACAACTATGAGGGTCACCATAAGTATCATGCATCTAGCCAATTTGGGGCTTGGTTACTAGGAAGAAAGAGTATGGAGGTTTGGGCATTCCTGACTTAGCAGAGATGAACATGTGCCTGTTAGCCTCTTGGATTAAGAGATATCACTTAAATGAGGATAAGTTGTGGAAACAAATTGTGGATACCAAATATAGTTTGGATAACCCCAACATTTTCTCTTGCTCTTTAAATGGTGCATCTCCCTTTTGGAAAGGGGTTATGTGGGCTGCTAAAGCTGCTAAGATGGGTTATCAATGGAAAATTGGGGATGGTAGGAACATTAAGTTCTGGGAGGATCACTGGCCATTCAATACTGGGAGATCTATTTCCTAGTGAATGAACAGAATAAATCCATTGCTGATCTTTGGGATGGGTCTTCCTTGAAAGTGACTTTTAGGAGATGCTTTGACCATAGATTGATGTTGCAATGGCTTGAAATTCAACAAATTGCTCAAACTATTTTCTTTAATGGTACAAAAGATAGTCTGATTTGGATGTGGGAAGCTAGTGGTTCCTACATTGTGAAATCCATGTATGTTGTTATTAATTTTGGAGGGATTAAACCTGTTAATATTCACTGTGTTTGGAAGCTTAAAGTGCCCCCAAAATTTAATTTCTGTCTTTGGTTACTTTTTCATAACAAGTTGCTCACTAGAGATAATTTGGTTAAGAGACGGAATGTTGATGACTTAACTTGTGTGTTTTGTAATGAAGTGGAGTCCTGTCAACATCTCTTTTTTTATTGTGTGGTGGCATCAAAACTCTGGAGAGAAATTGTTATTGCTTTGGATCTTAATCTCAAAATTTTAAGTATGCATGACATTTCTTCTCTCTGGGCTGACAAAAAGAAGTATAGCAACATTAATAGGATCTTTGCTGCTGTGTTGAGAACTATCTGGATGATCAGAAACGATTTTGTCTTCAACCGTTCTCAATGGCTTGGCATGCAGGGTTTGTGGAAACACTTGGTTTGCAGCTGTGCTCAGTGGAGAATCCTTTTGAAGGAGGAAGGAAGAGGAGAGCTAACGATGTTGTTGAACAAGGTGGAGATTTCAGCTCAGCGGCCACCACTGCTGTTGTGGCCGGAGCCTGGTTAACCCCTCAGAAGAAAGCTAGGTCAACTTTGGAGGTCTGTGATATGAACATCACAAGAGGATTTGGGCCGCTGCTGATCACTGCTGAGGATTTGAGGAGGACGCTGGAGGCGCATGATCTAATCCTGGTGGGTGATGGCGCTGGGTTCCAGGTCCTGAACCGCCCTAGAGCTTGGAGGGGGTGATGCTTAGTTTTGTGGTTCAGTGCGGTTTCTAAAAGTGCCTCTAAAAAATGTTGGCTGGTTTCCCCCTGATGTTGGTGTTTTGAACAGCTGTGTTCTGGGTTGGGTTTTGTAAGATAAACGTGTGGATAATACGGGGACGTCTGATCGTCCTGAATGTTGTGTGTGTTTGTGGCTGGTTTCAATATATTTGGAGCCGGGGCGATGCCCTTTTTCTCTAAAAAAAAAACTAGCCTGATTTCTCCTCCCTCCGTTGCCGCCTTGAATCGCTACCGGCCTACCGCCGCCGCCACCCTGCAGCGCCTCCCTTCACTCTAGTGTTTCTTACAATGCCGCCCTGCACCATCCTTCGCCTCCTCCATCTCCACCTCAGACCTCACCCCGCCGACTAGTCCACTGCCGGCGCCGCCGACATCTCCGACGATCCCACTTACTGGAAACTTCACCGCCTATTCTTCTTCTCCGGCTGCGGAGACGACAACAACTGGTTGTTCCGCCACGCAGGCTCCCTACTCCGCATCATCCCTCGCCCGGAAAGCATCCATGAGGCGCGTGACCGATGAGGGAGGTGGTGATGGTGCAGGTCGGTGGCTACGCCAACTTCACCGGCTCCCACTTCTGGAACTTCCAGGTCCCCGCCATCCCTCTGAACACCCTAAACCCTACCCCCTCCTCTCTGCCACGACCCCGTAGCTCTAGCACTCAACCCCCGCTACCCCGTTTGAGAGCTACTCCATTGAGTTCCATCGAAAACAAGTGTACAACTCATGTTTCATTGGGAACCCAGAAGAGGTTTCCTTGCACATCACAAGTTCCTGGTGCAACTCATTCCTAGTTGATATCAATGGGAGTGGAAAAAATGAAAGCAACACAATCACACGTGCAATGCCTTCCTTGCCTCATTTCGGTGAAACAATTAAACCACGAGTGTTCTTTTTGGGCGTCGGCCCATTATATATAGCTATGGGTTGCAAATAAATGTCATGGGCCTAGCACATTATTAACTTAACTCTAGGTAGTCCAAGGCATAAATATCAGATATCTGGATAGAGTAGTACGTTACCGGCCGTGATTTGGAATCAACACCTTTCTTGTAACTAGCTATATTTTCTCTCTGTAACCCTCCTTAATTTTGTCAAACGGCTCAATGCAGTTGATATGGTTTTGTTGCTACTTCTAGGGTTTTTTTTCTAATGGCGAGGCATTACTGCGCCATTTTCTTTCTTTTATGTCTCCTTGTTCAGTTTTGAATCACATACACATGAGATCATCACTATATAAGTACATTATAGTTATGACAGTTCAGGAAAACTATATTTTTTTAGAGATACAAACATAAACTTTTTTTAGTTACGGTGGAAAACTTCAATAAACTACCACACTTTCTATTCAGAATTATGCACACAAATATATAATAAATGTCATATATTAACTTCAATACAATTCCATGCTACTCCTAGGTCCATGTCATATGTATGCTCTTAGCTTAACATTCTAGAGCATCGATTACCATGCTTAGTCAAATTTGGAAAATTATCCAACCATAGTTCATTGAACGAGTTTTGAAGGAATGTGATAACATAATTCTTAATCGTTGCAAGCAACTAAACATCATCATGAAGAAAATACAAATCCAATTTTATCCCATCCATTTCGACTTTCTTGAATGAATTGTCATGGTGGGAATGGAGTTTACACAAATGGAGATTGAACGAGAAAAATAGTGGAAAATCAAAGGCCTCATGGTTAATGGGAATGAAATAATATATCGACAACAATAGAAGAATAAACATGTCACTGAATTTTAGCACATGAGCAACACCGTTCTCTAGTTTAGCCCATGAATTTTCCCCCGAGCATCCCATTCTTATGTAAGATACACTTTAAAATTGTGCCATTCTTAGTTACGTGCCCTTCTTCTACCATTAGATCCTCGCTTCTTAGACACATGTGCTATAGACCATTATGTCTCTATGTTGCTTTCTATAGTTGTTACCACTTTTCTATTGTACATGGTTTCATGAAGATTTGTAGTAGCACTGAAGACTCAAACATGTGGTTGTATAGAAAAGCCCCAAAGGTGCACTTATGATTGAGTGAGCAGCTTGAGTACTCATCATTGAGTAAGAAGCTAGAGTACTCATCATTTGTGCATATGTGTGTGTAAAGTAGCAACCTACCATTATGAACAACTACCTATTCAATGCTTACTTATATAAGCTATTTTCTAGAAAACTTTCCAATAGTGTGAACTATCAAAATTACACAAATTAGCATGAAAGTCCAAGTACGGCGATGAAATCACTCGTTCCATTGATCATGGGACACATGTTGCCGCACCTGTTTTGTTCACGAGATATCCATTAACTTCGTTATCAAATAAAAGAGATGACATGGATGTGCAGTTGAGCACCAAGGAAGTGAGGAATCAACATGTGGCATATTACCGATTTTTGCCATGCTACCTGCCAACATGGATGGCCAATAAGAAATCAGAAATAAACAACCAGACATATGCCCTAATTTCGGAACTCGATGAAATAGCAAGCAATACATGTCGTTCAAGCGAGCATTTTTGCAAGTTCTCGTGGCAATGGCTACTAAAGATTGACCCAAAAAGCACATCATACAGATGATATTGACACTTCCACTAGAACACATCACTGTGAAGGAGATAGCAAGTGATGATTACTTTGGATTTGGAGGATTTGCTCGACGACGATGTCGAGCAAAAAAGTGGTGCTACTCTCCGCGAGGGAGCTCAAGGATCGGATGAAGAAGCGGTGTTCGGGGTCCAAACTCGACCGGCTTTGCATTCCTCAAAACCATGCGCTCGGCCACATCATGCTCATCACCGAGGTACCTTCATATCCGGTTCATCTCTTTCATCGCCGCCATTGAATGCGTCGATCTCTTTTTTGCTGAGACAATCAAAACTCGTGAGGCAAATTTTTTCTATTTTAAGCACGATAGAAATGCAACCGAATTTCTTGGGTTTAGCGCATATCAAAAGATATCCGTAGCGAAGAGAGTTATCGCATATGGCATTCCAGTCAGCTACACTGACGAGTACCTTCACATTGGCGAAGATACGGCCATTGAGTATGTGCGTAGGTTCACATTTTTTTAATGAAATTTAGTTTATATTGCTATTGTATTTGCATTCTTATACACTATGTTACACATATATGCTGAAATGTTGCAAACGAGATTTAAGGTCCCACGAGGTTACTACATACTAAACCTCGCAAAAGAAAATGGTATAACAACATATGCGGGGTTGATCTGCACAAGATATTTTTTGTACCTTTTAATCCCGGAAAACGTGTTTACCGTGTCTTTTATCCGAGCTTTTAAAAGGCACGGGTGTAATTGGGCGTTTTGGGGCGCAGATTTTGCTTTTAGATCTTGGTTGGTTTGGGCTGAACACCACAGCGGTTTGGACCAAACGAATCCCCTTCCTTTTGCCTCCTTTCTCAGTCTTCTTTTCCATGGCCGCCGCCCATCTAGCCTGATTACTCCTCCCTCCAAGGCCGCCGCCTTGAATCGCTACCGGCCTACCACCACCGTCGCCCTGCAGCGCCGCCCAGCACCGAACGCCCTCAGGCTCTCGTTCCCTCCTTCACTCCAGTGTTTCTTACAATCTCGATATACATCGGATCGATTTTTTGAACTCTGTCTTCCGAAGATACTCATAGAAGTAGGATGTGTGCGCGCGCGTGCATTTCTTAGATGAGTGTATGTACTTATTTATGAGAGCTCGTGTTACGTTTCGATAAAAAATGAAGACATGAATACGATCTTTTTGTCGATTCGTGTAATGGGCGTGTATCAAACTAATATTTATAGCCATCCTCTAATAAAAACATAAGTTGTATCGGATCTGGAATATCCTACCACAGAACCACTGAATCTATAGCACAACACCCACCTAATGAAAAATGATCTCTCTTTCCTCACGACCCACTCCAACATTATTCACCATCACCAGTTCACCACCCCTTTACCTCTATATTATACTGCTATTTCAAAGTTTGGCTCAACGACCATGTGTAACAAGCGAGGTTCAGAACTTACAGTGATAGATGAGCTTCAGGTTTCATTAAGAGGATCAACTTCACTGGTCTTGGATACGAAAGAAGTTTATATCGATACACTTTTCCGTGCCATAGAAATACTTCGTAGGTCAAAATGATGATTTAGGAATACAAGTGGGATCTAGAAATTTTCACAAGGATGGAATACAAATTTTAACACCTACTTGATCGGCATGAAAAGGCATGCTAAGGAACCAACTGTCCACGGAAATGACACAAAGTTTGTTCAACAAAAGTTGTTTTACCTTCAAATTTCTCATGAAGACATTTTGGGTTCTCTAGAGAAATATAAAGCAGAAAAGGCATGTTTTAGGTTCTTAGTTCAGAGTAGAGCGGGTTTTTTTGTTCGTAGAAACACACCCCTCCACTAGTTAGGAAACTTGGTTATCATTGTTCTCATTGTCAAAATCGCTGTAAGTGTGCGTTGAGGTCTTGCCTAGACTCTCGGTAGTACGTGTTGCTTGTGTTGTGTCGTTGGAAGAAGTTCATTTCTTGCAAGAGTGAAGTGGTGCGGAGATGGATCAACTAATCCGGAGCTAGAGCTAGAGAGAAACAGTACAACCAAAGTTTGAACCGGACCATAGCTACATTGGAGAATAAGTTAGGGTCCGTGAAAATTAAACGAACTAGTTCACAAGACTAAATGTGTTTTATAAATCAGAATGATAAAATTCTATATACATAGTAGTACATGGTTGAAATGTTGGTTCGACTAGTGTTATCGTACTACCTGAAACTCAATAGAGACAGATGGTACCACTAAATCCCTCAAAATTCAATGTCTAAGTCAGGTTAATCCGCATTTGACAAATACTCCATTAAGTTCCATCGATAACAATTGTACAACTCATGTTTCATTGGGAACCCAGAAGAGGTTTCCTTGCACATCACAAGTTCCTAGTGCAACTCATTCCTAATTGATATCAATGGGAGTGAAAAAAATGAAGGCAACACAATCACACATACAATGTCTTCCTTGCCTCATTTCGGTGAAACAACTAAACCACGAGTGGGTTTTTTTCGGCGTCGACCCATTATATATAGCTATGGGTCGCAAATAAATGGCATGGACCTAGCTCATTATTGACTTAACTCTGGGTAGTCCAAGGCATAAATCTCAGATATCTGGAAAGAGTAGTACGCTACCGGTCGTGATTTGTAATCAACACCTTTCTTGTAACTAGCTTTATTTTCTCTCTGTAACCCTCCTTAATTTTGTCAAACGGCTGAATACAGTTGATATGG
The DNA here is from genome assembly GCF_022539505.1 of Lolium rigidum. Classification (NCBI taxonomy): domain Eukaryota; kingdom Viridiplantae; phylum Streptophyta; class Magnoliopsida; order Poales; family Poaceae; genus Lolium; species Lolium rigidum. The sequence goes on along the minus strand of NC_061512.1, from coordinate 15,559,936 downwards.
TTTTGCTGTTACTTCTAGGGTTTTTTTTCTAATGGCGAGGCATTACGGCGCCATTTTCCTTCTTTTATATCTCCTTGTTCAGTTTTGAATCATATACACATGAGATCATCACTAAATAAGTACATTATAGTTGTGTGACTGTTCTGGAAAACTATATTTTTGAGAGATACAAACATAAACTTTTTTCATTTACGGTGGAAAACTACAATAAACTGCAACACACTCTATTCTGAATTATGCACACAAATATATAATAATTGTCATATATTAACTTCAATACGATCCCATGCTACTCCTAGGTCCACATCATCTGTATGCTCTTAGCTTAACCTTCTAGAGCATCAATTACCATGCTTGGTCAAATTTGGAAAATTATCCAATGATAGTCCACTGAACGAGCTTTGAATTAATGTGATAACATAATTCTTAATCGTCACAAGCAACCAAACATCATCATGAAGAAAATATCAATCCAATTTGATCCCATCCATTTCGACTTTCTTGAATGAACTCTCATGGTGGGAATGGAGTTTACACAAATTGAGATGGAATGAGAAAAATAGTGGAAAATCAAAGGCCTCATGGTTTTAACGGGAATGAAATAATATAATGACAACAATAGAAGAATAAACATGTCACTGAATGGAGAGGTATTGTCAAGATTACATAGCACATGAGCAACACCATTCCCTAGTTTAGCCCATGAATTTTCCCCCAAACCTCCCATTATTAAGATGCACCTTAAAAATGTGACATTCTTCGTTACATGCCCTTCTTCTACCATTAGATCCTCGCTTCTTAGACATATGTGCTATAAACCATTATATATATATATATAATATATAATATATATATATATATATATATATATATATAGGATCGCACTATTCTAAAACCAGTGCTCAAAACATTATTTTGAGCACCACCGTCCTCTATAAGGCCCGATCCGTGAAAAAAGGAAGTCAACCCATACTATTCTCCAACTTCCCACGTTCGATCACCACGAACCAACCGCAGCCGAATCGCCGCCATGGCACCACCTACTCCGCCACAGCAACCACCGCCGCCACATGCCCCGCCCACGGCAGCCCCCCGCCTGCCCCGCCGCCGGGAACCGGCGCCCTGCTGGCCCCTCCGCGGGGAACCCACACAGCCGCCTCCCACGACGGCCGCCCCCTTCCCTGACTCCGGCAAGCACAGCTGCCTCCCGTGACGGTCGCCTCCTTTCCCAACTCCGGCAAGCACAACCGCCCCCTTCCCCGACTCTGAAAGTTTTCAACTAGGCGGCCCTGCCCTTTCTTCCGCCATCCGCGCCCCTCGTCTCCGGGCTCCCTCCCGCCTGGTCCTCGTGGCACTGCAGGTGAGAGAGGCTCCGCTACCTGTCGGCCGGCCGCCGCCTCACTGTGTCATGCGCTGACATAGGAGCGCCAGCCACCGCTGCCCCGTCCTCTGCAGCGAGTAGGGAAGCTCCACCGGTTGCCGTCGTCGACCCAGAAGCAGCAGCAGCAGTACAGGCTCGTCCTCAACATCAGTACAGGCTCGTCCTCAGCAGCAACTCGTCCGTGGAGCAGCAGTAGTACGTGTGCAGCACCATGCCATCGACTTCCAGTTCCACGACGCAGCCGCTGCTTCCATCTCTCTACGCGAGCACAGCTGATGCTGCTTCTCTCCTTGTACGCGTGTGTTTGCTGCTGCTCTTGCTGCCATTACTCTGCATTCGTGTGTTGATGAGGACATCCCTACCTCAATGCCACCTCCGTCATTACCTACTGAAGATGAACCTGCTGTGAAGCTCAAGTCCAATGAAGTTAGGATTGGACCAATTACAAGAGCTCGTGTGAAGCTACTTAAACAACAGGTGAATTTGTTTCTAAACGATACTTTAATTGATGAGAACTTTATACTGCCTAAGTCCTATTACTTATGTATCATCAGGTATCAAGAGGAGACGGGCATCGCACGAGGAGTAGAGAAGCAGCTGGACATGAAGACGGACGTCAAGATGGACGTGAAGCTGGACATGGAGCTGGACATGAAGATATCTCATGGACGTGCGAGGGAGGAGCGGGAGGAATGCGCGAGAGGAGAACACGTCCAGGCCGGTCCAGCACCCGGTCAGACCGGCCACCAGACCGGCCAGCCCGGTCCCTGGCCCAGTCGACCGGGCGCCAACCGGATTTGACGCTCGTACCGGACGAAAACCGGAAACCTCGCAGTTTCCCGGTTTCCGCCCGGTTGACCGGACCCCTGACCGGCCGACCCGGTCACCAGCCTGGTTGATCGGATTCCAGACCGGATTTATCCGAGTCTGTCTCGACCAGATCTATTCTGGGTCGGTTTTTTTGTATCTTTTCGACCAGGACTCGTCTCGGACGCCTATATAAGTGCCCAGGACGCCCCCCCTAGCTGCTTCAGACCACGTTTAAGATAAACCCTAGTTCTTAGTTGTTTGCTTATGCAAAACTATTGAATCCCTACACCATATTGCTTGATATTGTCTAGATCCCGATAAAGTCTTGTGTGATCTGCTGTTCCATTGGGAACTAGACGGTTGCAACTTACCGCTTCGTGGTCGGCGGCTACGTGCGCAAGTGTGTGGAGTTGCGAATATCTTGCGGGGTTGAGAGAGCTGTTGCATTGGCGACAGGGACCAATCGAGAGATCTCGTTGCGTCATACAAGTTATCATCCACTTCATCGTCGTGTTTCTCCGCTGCCATCACCCCGTGATCATCATCACCATCGTTGCTTACTGAGAAGATCGGGCCACCCCATATCATCTTGGTATCAGATTTCCAGTTTTCCTCGGTAAGCCATCCACAATCCACCACATAGTTGAGTTGTGAGTGTTTTCCTATCCAGAAAAAGCCAAAAAAAAGTTAGGGTTAGGGTTTGCCATAGCCTTAGATTGCACTAATTTCGAGTTTTAGTTGCTTTTCGTAGTTGTTTTTGCGTATCTTTGTCTTCCGTCTAGTTTTTAGGGTTTGAGTTTTCTCTATCATCTTGTGTTTGCATATTATCTAGTGTCAGTGTTGCTTACTCCGAGTTCACATAGCGTACAGTGTGCTTGTTCCCAACCATAGACACAACCTTTCGATATAAAGTGACTAGGAACTTCCCCAGAAGAGACTAGTTTTACCGCTCGACAGGCTGCTCGTTAGGTTATCGGTGCTTTGCATATTTCTGTTGGCCGTGTTATCAAGGAGTTGTGTCATATATCAAAAAAAAGAGAAGAGAAAATTGAAAAGAAGCAAAAAGAGCTACATAGCTGCGTGTGTTATACAAACAGAAAAATCCAAAAAGAAGTGAAGTGCTAGAAGAATCAAGTGAAGGCCTAAGTTTATTTTACTGCACCCGTAGTTGAGCAATCTTGTGCCTGTCTCGTTGAGCTTTGCTAGTGTCTCTCGTGTGCATTGCAATTTTTTCCTCCATATAGTTGCATTGCCCCATTATATCGCCTTGTGTGAGTATCATTGGTTGTCTACGATCAGGGCTAGAGCTTGTTATTGGTGCAAATAGGTAGCCCACCTACAGCCCCACATATATCCTGCTTTGTCGTGTGATTTGTTCTTATACCCTTGATATTCGCTTCGCTACATCCGTGCACTAGTTGTTCCTACAAGTGGTAAGCAACACTAATTTACTTTGGAACGGTAAGATCTCCTTTTCTTATCAGTTGTTGAGTGAGTTGTGAGAGTACCACCAAATATTTTTTATTTAGTGCACTAATCTACTAACGATGTCTGCTAGTGATCACAAACTTGTTAACCAGGAAAACAAGAGTGCTGCAGATATCATCACTTGGAGGGAGTATGAGGCTCTTCGTAATGAGATGCGACGTGAATTCCGCGCTCAGGACGATGTGCTTAATGGGAAGGTTGAAGAAATCAACCAAAAGTTGGATGCTACTAATGCAACCGTTACCACAATGGCTGATCAAATAACGGATATCCAGCGTACTCTTCGAACTTTGACAATGTCGGTTGAGAATCTTAATCAACGTCGACAACATGAAGATGCTGATGAAGCCCCTGGTCGTGGCAATCGTGCTCGGGGTTGGGCTCCACTTGGCCGCAATGGTCGTGGACAAGATGAGGAAGATGGTTTGGGTAAGCCCAAGTTTACTATACCCAAGTTTGAAGGAGGTGCTGATGTTGAAGAATACCTCACTTGGGAGCTCAAAATAGAGAAGTTGTGGGGATTACATCCACACTATACTGAAGATAGAAAGATAAAGCTTGCTTCTTCTGAATTTGATGGTTACGCTTTGCGTTGGTGGGATCGATATGTGCGTGCTCGCGAAGAAGATGGTGAACTGCCTATTACCACATGGCATGATATAAAGGCAGCCATGACTGAGCGTTTTGTGCCCACAAATTATTTGCACAATATATTTGATAAGTTGACTCTTTTGAGGCAAGGTGTGAAGACTGTCGATGAATACTACATGGAGATGGAGATGCTTATGCAGCGTGGCCGTGTTCGTGAGTCTCTCGAGATGACAATGCAGCGTTTCCTCAACGGTTTGAAGTATGACATCAAAGGCATTGTTCGTCATTACAGTTACAACACTATGAATGAGTTGCTACATCATGCAAGAGAAGCTGAATCACAGTTGGCTGACGAAGCAAAGATCAAAGGACGAGCTACAGGAGCTGGGCGTTTTACACCCCGCGCGGCACCATCTACGGCGCCGACGCCTTCAACGCGCTCCGCACCTTACTCTACTCCGCCTAGTAAGTCGGTCTCCAATGTGTCTAACACAAAGAAGTCCGAATCTGTTGCAAGTACGAGTGGTTCTAATGTGTCTACTGTGCGTAACCGTGATATGGCTTGTCACACATGTGGTGGCAAAGGTCACTTCAAGAGAGATTGTCCTAACCGCAAAGTTATGATTATCAATGAGGACAATGAGTATGAGACTGGAGATGATGTTGATCCTAATGCTCCAGAAGATGATGACTATGACACTGATAGTGAAGATGCATATCCGTCTGATGCTCGCACTATTGTCGCAGCGTGCTCTTAATGTGTTGCCTAGTGCATCTACTCAGCGCTGCAATTTGTTCCAAACAAAGGCTTTAGTTGGTCCTGACAAGGCTTGCAAGGTCATTATTGATGGCGGGAGTTGCCGCAATTTAGCAAGCAAGGAGTTATGCACCAAGCTGAAGTTGAAGTATGTACCGCACCCGCATCCATATTATATTCAGTGGTTGAGCGACAATGGTGAGATGAAGGTAAACCACATGGTGCGTGTTGAATTTGCTATTGGACCGTATAAGGATTGCATTGACTTTGATGTCGTTCCTATGACGGTGTGTCACTTACTATTGGGAAGGCCTTGGCTCTATGACCGTTCTGTGCAACATAATGGCCGTGCCAATACATATCACTTGGAGTTCAAGGGTAAGAGAATTAACTTACAGCCTATGACACCACAGCAAATTGTCAATGAGTCTCGTCAGAAGATTGAAGTGAACTTGGAGGATGCATCCATAGATAGGCGAGAGAATTGTAATGTTGTGAGTGATATAACGAAAAGTGAGAGAGTGAATTCCTTAGTCTCATTAGCCACCAAAGAAGACATGAGAGAATTTAGTGAGGATCCTACAGCTATGCCTCTTGTGCTCTTGTACAGGGGTACGGTTTTAGTTTCTAACGACATGACCCCTCTTCCTCTTGGTGTTTCTAATGTTTTGCAGGAATTTGGCGACGTGTTTCCGGATGAGGTACCCGCGGGACTTCCACCATTGCGAGGTATTGAGCATCAAATCGACTTGATTCCCGGAGCTTCGCTACCCAATCGGGCACCATATAGAACAAACCCCGAAGAAACGAAGGAGATACAGAAGCAAGTACAAGCGCTACTCGACAAAGGTTATATCCGCGTAAGCCTTAGTCCTTGTGATGTTCCTGTTATTCTAGTTCCTAAGAAAGATGGTACATGGCGTATGTGCGTAGATTGTAGAGCTATAAACAATATCACTATTCGATATCGTCATCCTATTCCCCGTTTAGTGGATATGCTAGATGAATTGAGTGGTGCTGCTGTGTTCTCTAAAATTGACTTGCGTAGTGGCTATCATCAAATTAGGATGAAAGAAGGGGATGAGTGGAAAACAGCATTTAAAACAAAATTTGGTTTATATGAGTGGTTAGTAATGCCTTTTGGTTTAACTAATGCACCTAGTACTTTCATGAGACTGATGAACCATGTTTTGCGTGAATTTATTGGCAAATTTGTGGTTGTGTATTTTGATGATATATTAATTTACAGCCGCAATGAATCTGATCATACTATACATATTCGACATGTTTTGCAAGTGTTGCGTGATAATCAACTCTATGGTAATCTTGAGAAGTGCACATTTTGCAAAGATAAGGTCATATTTCTGGGTTATGTTGTCTCTAAGCATGGAGTAGAAGTAGATGTGTCTAAAATTGAAGCTATTCAAAATTGGCCTACTCCCATGAATGTGAGTCAAGTTAGAAGTTTCCATGGTCTAGCTGGGTTTTATCGAAGATTTGTGCCCAACTTTAGTACTATTGTTGCACCTTTGAATGACTTGACTAAGAAAGGTGTTGTTTTTTAGTGGGGCGCAGCCCAAGATCATGCTTTTGATGAACTGAAACGATTGTTAACTTCTGCACCGTTGCTTGCACTTCCTGATTTCAATAAGCAATTTGAGATTGAATGTGATGCTAGTGGTATTGGAATTGGTGGTGTGTTGATGCAAGAGGGTCGCCCAATTGCATATTTTTCGAGAAACTTTCACGGTGCTAAGTTGAACTATCCTATCTATGATAAAGAATTGTATGCTTTGATTAGAGTTCTTGAGGTTTGGCAACATTATTTGTGGCCAAAAGAATTTATCATACATTACGATCATGAAGCTTTGAAATATCTGAAAGCCCAATCTACTTTGCATAAGCGTCTTGGTAAGTGGGTTGAGTTCATTGAGTCTTTTCCATACATTATTAAACATAAGAAGGGAAAAGATAATATTGTTGCTGATGCTCTATCTAGGAAGAATATGCTATTAATTCAACTTGATGTTAAAATTCCTGGATTAGAAGTGCTATGTGATTTGTATGCTACTGATCATGATTTTGCTGAACCATATCGCTTATGTGCTATTGGTAAAGCATGGGAAAAATATCACATACATGATGGGTTCTTGTTTAGAGCTAACAAACTATGTGTTCCAGAATCGTCTGTGCGTTTGCTCTTATTGCAGGAATCACATGCTGGAGGTTTGATGGGTCACTTTGGGCGTGAGAAGACGCTACTCATGCTAGCTGACCACTTTTATTGGCCAAAGATGAGGAGAGACGTGGATAGGTATGTGAAGATGTGCATTACTTGCAACAAGTCCAAGTCCAAGCTGAAGCCTCACGGTTTGTATACTCCGTTACCGGCACCTACTACACCTTGGGAAGATATTAGTATGGATTTTGTGTTGGGTTTGCCGCGTACTAAAAGAGGCCATGATTCTATATTTGTGGTAGTGGATAGATTTTCTAAAATGTCACACTTTATTGCCTGCCACAAAAGCGACGATGCGTCGCATATTGCTAACCTGTTTTTCAGGGAGGTTGTACGACTACATGGAGTCCCGGAGACTATTGTTTCTGATCGTGACGTGAAGTTTATGAGCTGCTTTTGGAAGACGTTGTGGAGAAAGCTGGGGACAAAGCTGCTGTTTAGTACTACTTGTCATCCACAAACTGATGGTCAGACTGAAGTGGTGAATCGAACATTGTCACAACTATTGAGATCCATGATCAAGAAGAACCTGAAGGAGTGGGAAGAGTGTTTGCCGCATGTGGAGTTTGCTTACAACAGGGCGGTACATTCTACCACGGAACTGTGTCCTTTTGAGGTGGTGTATGGTTTCAAACCCATTACTCCACTTGACTTATTGCCTTTGCCCATACACGAGAGAGTTAATATGGAGGCATCCAAGAGGGCAGATTTTGTGCGAAAAATCCATGTGAAGACTAAAGAGTTGATCGAGAAGAAAGGCAAGAGCAATGCTGCAAGGATGAACAAGAAGCGCAAAGAGATGTTGTTCAAGCCTGGTGATATGGTGCAGGTACATTTTCGCAAGGATAGGTTCCCGAAGCTGCGGAAGTCTAAGTTGAAGCCTCGTGGTGTTGGTCCTTACAAAGTGCTTGCCAAGATCAATGATAATGCATACTCGATAGATCTTCCAGTTGATGAGTTTGGTGTCAGTAATTCTTTCAATGTTGCTGATTTGACACCATATGACGGAGAAGACCTTGGAGCGTCGAGGTCGACGCCTTTTGAAGGGGGGGGGGAGATGATGAGGACATCCCTACCTCAATGCCACCTCTGTCATTACCTACTGAAGATGAACCTGCTGTGAAGCTCAAGTCCAATGAAGTTAGGATTGGACAAATTACAAGAGCTCGTGCGAAGCTACTTAAACAACAGGTGAATTTGTTTCTAAACGATACTTTGATTGATGAGAACTTTATACTGCCTAAGTCCTATTACTTATGTATCATCAGGTATCAAGAGGAGACAGGCATCGCACGAGGAGTAGAGAAGCAGCTGGACATGAAGACGGACGTCAAGATGGACGTGAAGCTGGACATGGAGCTGGACATGAAGATATCTCATGGACGCGCGAGGGAGGAGCGGGAGGAATGCGCGAGAGGAGAAGAACACGTCCAGGCCGGTCCAGCACCCGGTCAGACCGGCCACCAGACCGGTCAGCCCGGTCCCTGGCCCGGTCGACCGGGCGCCAACCGGATTTGACGCTCGTACCGGACGAAAACCGGAAACCTCGCAGTTTCCCGGTTTCCGCCCGGTTGACCGGACCCCTGACCGGCCGACCCGGTCACCAGCCCGGTTGACCGGATTCCAGACCGGATTTGTCCGAGTCTGTCTCGACCAGATCTATTCTGGGTCGGTTTTTTTTGTATCTTTTTGACCAGGACTCGTCCCGGACGCCTATATAAGTGCCTAGGACGCCCCCCTAGCTACTTCAGACCATGTTTAAGATAAACCATAATTCTTAGTTGTTTGCTTATGCAAAACTATTGAATCCCTACACCATATTGCTTGATATTGTGTAGATCCTGATAAAGTCTTGTGTGATCTGTTGTTCCATTGGGAATTAGATGGTTGCAACTTACCGCTTCGTGGTCGGTGGCTACGTGCGCAAGTGTGTGGAGTTGCGAATATCTTGCAGGGTTGAGAGCTGTTGCATTGGCGACAGGGACCAATCGAGAGATCTCGTTGCGTCATACAATTTATCATCCACTTCATCGTCGTGTTTCTCCGCTGCCATCACCCCGTGATCATCATCACCACCGTTGCTTACTGAGAAGATCAGGCCACTCCATATCATGTGTTCTCATTGTGGTTCTCTCTTTTTTATGTTTATGTTCGGCAGTTTGGACAATTTGAGAAGAGAAGTGCATATGAGAAGAGAAGAAAAGTAGAGCACTGATCTGAACTTCGGCGTCAGGTCTGAATTTCTTTGGCGCCTCGTCTGAACTCACGCTGGTCTGAACATCAGGTGTCCCGGAGACCTGCTACATCTACTGGCCCTTCACGATGGTGCCAGGAAAGGAACAACATCAAGCCTATCTCCGAAATTTCAGGTCATTGTGAATGCATAACACATGGTTGATGTACTTTTTTTTTGTTCCGGTTCATCTTCCGTAAAGTTCGTCTTTTCATGGAATTTGTCAGCTGGGAAGTTGAGGTCCTTCGTGTGTGAAATTCAACTTTCTCTATGTGAAGTTCAAAAATGGTTTGTTGTTGGTTTTGTGCTGGAGTGAAATGACTGGTTCAAATCCATTTTTTTCTCTATTCCTGCACATCCTCTACATGCGTTGCTACTTTGTTTTTCTACGTGCGCTGCTACCTAGGCTGCTGCTAGCTGCCCTCTGGCAACTAACGCTCCTACTCCCATCACGTGGATGATCGTGATTTTGTGACCGAGACATTGGCGCAGAAGACAACAACGATGGAATTTGAGAATTCTTTTACTGTATGGATTTTTCTCTAAATGATTTAGCGACTAGGTTTGGATGGACAACAAGGAAATAAGGACAGAGTGCATATGTGTGGTGGTTAATAGGAGTATCTGATCTTAGAGTAAATAAAATAAGTGCTTCTAAAATAGACTACATTATTGGGTAAAAAAAACTACATTATAGAATGTATTATGTAGAAACAGGTTTCACTCGGCAAGGTTTATTTATTCGTTATCTGATTCACATGTGTAAAGTGAAAGTGCATAAACCTAATTCAGTTGTAGTAGCAACGGACCTTCTTAATTTCGTTGTCAAATAGTAAAACAACATAGAACAAAACGATGCAGCAATACAATTATTTCAGTCCCGGCAATACAATCATTATAGTCGGCAGCACGATTGTTAGATCCGAGTAATACACAGTGGACATTCAAAAACAAAAAAAAGTATTGTCGTGCACGTTCAAATTACGTCCAATTCGTGTACAATTAATAATTCCAAAAAGTAGAAATTTTTTCTTTATAAGCTTCAAGAAGTAGCCAAATTCGTTCAAATACTTGAGGCTGAGAGGTACAACCATTTGGCGCGAGAAGTGCAGCCACTTAATATTGGAACTACAAGAAAACCAACTAAAAAATGTATAAAAAATAAAAATAATTTTGCCATCCGTGAGGAAGTTGAATTACTTGATGTTGAGAAGTAAAACCATTCGACATGAGCAGTACACCCGATTTATATTAGAAGTACAAGAATACCAACTAAAAATAAAATTTAGAAAAGAAACAGTCATCCGCTGGAAGTATAGGCAGTGATTCTGGGAAGTACAAGCGGTGATTATGTAAAGTACCAAGTGTTCAAATAAAATTGTATTGGTTTTACTGAATAGTTTCGTGAAACCGCACTGAGAAGTACAACCACGTTGCCTGAGAAGTTCAAGCTCACGTCGAGAGTAGTTCAATGATCTGTTTTTGTTGGGCAGAATCTATTGTCAAAATAAAATGTGGAAAAAAATCTTGTCATCCGCGGGGGAGGTCAATTACTTGATGTGGAGAAGTACAAACATTCGACACGAGCAGTACACCCACTTAATATAGGAAGTACAAGAAAACTGACAAAATCCAAATGTAAAGTCTAGTCATTCGCATGAAGTACAAGCCGTGATTTCGAGAAGTACAAGCGTTGACTATAGGACGTACAAGCACTAACTATGGGAATTACAAAGTGTTCAAATAAAATATTATCGGTTTTTATGAACAATTTCGTGGAAATGTACCGAGAAGTACAACCGTATTTCCCGGGAAGTACAAGCTCATGTCGACGGAAGTTCAACGCTCTATTCTTGCGGGGCGAAAATCTATTGCAAAAATGAAATGTAGAAAAAAATCCTATCATCCACGAGGGGGTTCAAAAACTTGACCCTGAGGATTAATACCATTCAACACGAGTAGTGCAACCACTTAACATAGGAAGTACAAAAAATGTCAAAATCTAAATGCAAAAAAACCAAAATAATCCCATCATCTGCGAGGAAGTTCAAATACTTGACAATGGGAAGGACAACCATTCTGCACGGGCAGTACAACCACTTATTATAGGAACTACAAGAAGACCGATAAAAATCCAAATATACAAAAAAAACAAAATAATCTCGTCATCTGCGAGGAAGTTCAAAGACTTAAAGTTGAGAAGTACAACCATTCGACACAACAAGTACACCCACTTTATATAGGAACTACAACAAAACCTACGAAATCCAAATGTACAAAAAACAAAAAAATCACCTCATCTCCGGGAAGTACAATCAGTGATTCCGAGAAGTACAAGCTGTGACTGCAGGAAGTACAAGTGGTAACTACGGGAAGTAGAGAGTGTTCAGATAAAATTTTATCTGGTTTTCTGAACAGTTTCATGAAACCTCACCAAGAAGTACAAACGCATTGTTTGAGAAGCACGAGCTCATGTTAAGGGAAGTTCAATGCTCTGTTTTTGCGAGGCGGAAATCTATTGTGTAAATCTCATTGTTTTGATCAGCAACCACCTCAAACATTTTCACCCAAAGCTTTATATGATAGAGTATGAGTCTAATTTCGTTACCTCCAACATTTTACAACAAATAAATGGATCTAATCCATCAAATTCAAGTTGTTATCCCACAAAATACACCGTAAACATGATTTCAAAACTTCTAAAATTACTTTTAAACCGTTTGGATTTGGCAAAATTGGTAGATACAAACAAGATGCGCCTTTCTGACACCTTTCCAACCATATATCATTTGCATTGTTTAAATATACCGCATGAAAATCGCGGGGAAAATCATTTGTTGCCTGTCACATAAACGGGCGGACAGTAATTCAAGTTAATATCTTAAACTGTAAGGAATTAGAGAAAATTATGCAAATAAGAAAGTTGCGCCTAGTCCATAGCTTTCCAACGCCATATCATTTGCATCATTCCGACAAACGGTTGAAATAAATCATCCAAATTACTTTCCGCTCGTTTCTAAGTACGTCTGAAATTCGGTATTTTCAAAATTGTTCAAAAAGTGTGAGGATTTTGAAAAAACTTAAAACATGAAAAATTTGCGCAATTTCATTATCTATCCAACGGTATATCATTTGTACATTTTGGACAAACAATTCGAAAATCAAACTAAAAGTTCGTTTTCTGGCCATATAGAACCGTTTTCGTATTTTAGAAATTAAATTTAAACCGTGCAGAATTTGCGAAAGTTGTGAACATGAAAAAGTTGCGGTTTTTCATTATCTATTCAACGGTATATCATTTGCATATTTCCTCCAAATGGTTGAGAAAAACGTAGTGTAATCAGTAGCTCTAAAGAAAATGGGAAGTTCAGGTAAGTTCCGACAGAAAGGTCAACCCTCTTATCCAGGAAGTTCAACCTTGTGTCCAGGAAAGTACAAGTCGGTGCTCAGAATATTATTTTGCAACCGGTTGCAGAATAGTGCTGCTATATATATATATATATATTGTTTTCTATAGTTCTTACCACTTATTATTGTTTTCATGAAGATTTGTACTAGCAAACTCAAATATGTGGATGTATAGAAAAGCGCCAAAGGTGCACTTATCATTGGGTGAGCAGTTAGAGTACTCATCATTTACTTTCGTTAGTCTCTTTAATAAATTCAAAGTTCTTCTGTATTTGTGCACATGTGTGTGTAAAGTAGCAATCTACCATTATGAACAACTACCTATTAGGGGCGAAGTTATTTGACCTGCATATTTTAGCAGCGTATTGTATATATAGCTATTCAATGCTTAGTTATATAAGCTATTTCCATTAGTTTGATATATCAAAACTAGACAAACTACCATGAAAGTCCAAGATGAAACCACTCGTTCCATTGACCATGGTGCACATGTTGCCGCGCCCGTTTTGTTCACGAGATGTCCAATAACTTCGCTATCGAAGAAAAGATATGACATGTATGTATAGTTGAGCACCAAGCAAGTGATGAATCAACATATGACAGATTGCCGATCTTTCCATGCTACCTACCAACATGGATGGCCAATAAGAAATCGGAAATAAACAACATGATGGATGCCCTAAATTCAGAACTCGATGAAATAGGGGGCAATACATGTAGTTCAACTGAGCATTTTTGCAAATTATCGTGTCAATGGCTACTAAAAATTGACCCCAAAAAGCACACCAGAGAGATGTTATTGACACTCCACCAGAACACATCACTAACAAGGAGAGAGCGAGTGATGATTACTTTGGATTTGGAGGATTTGCTCGACCATAATGTTGAGCAAATGGTGGTGCTACTCGCTGCGAAGGTGCTAAAGGATCGGAGGAAGAACCGGTGTCCGGGATCCAAACTCGACCCTCTTTTCATTCCTCGAAACCACGCGCTCGGCCACATCATGCGCATGCGCGATTACTCCACCGAGGTACCGACATATCTGGCTCATCTCTTTCGTCACCGTATTGAATACGTCGATCTCTTTTGCGGAGATTGTCAAAACTTGTGAGACAAAAAGTTGCTACTTTAAGCGCAATAGGAATGCAACCGAGTTGCTTGGATTTAGGTGATATCAAAAGATATTCGCAGCAATGTTAGTCATCGAGTATGGCATTCCGTCCGACTACACTGACGAGTATCTTCACATTAACGAAGACAAGACCATCAAGTATGTGCGTAGGTTCACGTATATTTAAATAAAATTTAGTTTATGTTGGTGTTACCACCAGATTTTAGCCACGTCAGGAGATGGGCCGCGAGCAAGATGGACTTGGAGAATATACACGGGAAATATTCATGAAACGGCCTCGTGCAAGAATTTGGGCTAGATTGCCCGTGTATCTGTAATTCATAGTAGGTTACATGTCGGTTAGGATTAAAAGATAGAGTTTGGCTCGTACACGGTTGGGATTATTCCCAAGTTAGAGAGTCTACGGACTATAAATATGTATCTAGGGTTATTGAGAAAGGAGACAAACAACGTTCACAACAAACCAATCTAGGCGCATCGCCACCCCTTGTTTCGAGGGTTTCTTCCGGTAAGCGTCATGCTGCCTAGATCGCATCTTGCGATCTAGGCAGTATCTGTTTATTCGTTGCTTAATGATTGCTCGTGCTGAAGCATTGTTGATGGCGGGCAACATTGTTATCATAGATGTCTTGGGGTTGACGTGGATACTTTTCTGATATATTTGCTTAGCCGTGCCACCCCTTGAGATCTAGCTGCCTTTACACCTGTTTTAGGTGTAGAGGCAGCATCTTGCTTAATCTCTGTGTAGTAGATTCGACCTGTTATAATTGTTCCTTGGCTTCCAAGGATTAGTTTGATATCCGCATGATTAGACCTTGCAAACGGGTTGAATGATCCAGTAGTGCGTAAGGTGTAGTTTGCTGCTCTTAAAGGGATTGTTCCGGGGATTGACTTCATGTTGGTTTTTGGGCCTCTTTAGGACTGGTTTTTCTATTATCTTACGTATCTACCAGGCTCAATTACGTGTAGGATGTTCCGATTATGCGGTGAAAACCCTAAACTGTCGTAGATTGAGTCATCTTGGTATTGATTAAGCAGGATTCCCATGTTTTTACAAATCCAACATGAACCATGGGACAATCGGCTCTTTGAGCCGATTCACAGAACAACCTAAGAGCCGATCGGGGCTCGTATTTAATGTTTACGTGTTTGCCATGCAGGAAGCTAATCGAAGCAATCCAACACCTTCCTGACCAGGTATAGGTCAGGTGGCACGCCCTCGCATCCAGCCGGGACGTGTGCCGGGGCATTGCGGGCCGTCGCCCGAGGGACCAGGGCCAATCGCAGTTCTGGGAGCCTCCCGGCTCTACGTGTTGCCCGTCGCTGCTCGCCGGTGGGTTTTGGCAGGCAACACATTCTGGCACGCTCGGTGGGACCTTCTACAGCAGCTGCATCAACATCTGCAGCTGAGATGGCGGAAGGGTCAGTCACGTACGACGATCTGCCTGAGGAGCACAAGAAGAAATATGATGAGCTTAAAGCTCTTTTCGAAGCCGATCTCATCGGCTCTTTCGAGAGGACCCGTAAGCACGGAATCCGGTGGAAAGGGTTCTCACCCGAGGGCTGTCTCGATGAAGTGGATCTATCTCTCCCCTCGGAGGAACGTACCAGAGCGCTGCGCCAGGAAGTTAATTACATGGTGGCGCATTCTCTTCACCTTCATTCGGAAAGCCTGGTGAACGCCCTTGAGCGCATTGCGGTGCGCGTGGTTCAGGAGATTTTGAAACACCAGTACTCCCCGTCAGGACCTGCTCTAGGGACTCATCAGGGAGAAATTCCATTCCAAACCAGACCACAACTACCGTTCACGCTTGCCGCTCCAGAGCCACAGGGTTCACCTGCATACGTCGTCTACAAGATTGGAGGCGATCCTGGCGACTGCCAGTTCCTGTACGAGCCGCCTAAGGAAATCCCACATGGGTACGTGTGCACATACGTACCGGACTGCAACAACCTGACGCGCACGAACCAAACTGCGCCAGGAGCAATTTCCGGAGGAATTTCTGGAGCTATGTCTGGAGTGGATGCCGATAAACAGGCATGGCTGGCTAAGTATGCTACTGGAATAAGTCATGAAAGCTCAGCCCCTGCAGCTCATACCGTCGAACAGATCAGTGCAGTCTTAAGAGACCAGTTCGGCATCCTGCCCAAAAGGAAGACAATCGGCTACTCCAAGCCGTACCCCAACGAGTACGATCTAATCCCGCTGCCGCCCAAATATCGGCTCCCTGAGTTCTCGAAATTCAGCGGAGCAGAAGGGTCTAGCTCGATCGAGCATGTGAGCCGATATTTGGCACAGTTGGGCATGATTTCAGCGTCGGACCCGCTACACGTGAGGTTTTTCGCGCAATCTCTCACAGGACCGGCTTTTGGGTGGTACACCTCATTACCACCAGATTCGGTCCGGACGTGGAAACAGCTGGAAGAGCAGTTCCACGTTCAATATCACTCAGAAGCTACTGAGGCTAGCATTGCCGATCTGGCACAGGTGCGGCAGAGACGGGGAGAAACAGTGTCGGAGTACGTCCAGCGTTTCAGGATTGTCAAGAACCGATGTTATTCGGCTCGCCTGACTGAGAAAGAAGCGGTCGACCTGGCGGTGTTCGGCCTCGCGGCGCCGATCAAGGATCTGGCGTTCCAAGTAGAGTACAACTCGCTGGCTCACATGGTACAGAAATTAACATTGTATGAGCAGCGCCACCCGGAGTTGTACCAAGATAAGTTCAAGCGCCCGGTAGGCCTAGTCGAAACCGAGGAGGGTGGAGACTCTTCAGAAGACCAGGAAGTAGCCGTTGCTGAATGGGCTCGAGGGGGAGTTCCCGTGCCGTGCAAATGGGTAAAACCACAAGGGCCTGCAAAAGGATTTGACTTCGATATAAGCAAAGCTGAGCAGATATTCGACTTACTGCTGAAAGAAAAACAGCTGAAGCTACCCGAAGGCCATAGAATTCCTACGGCCCAAGAAATGAATGGGAGACCATAGTTCAAGTGGCACCATTCATTCACCCATGTCACCAATGACTGCAAGGTGTTGCGGCAGCAGATCCAGACAGCAATAGAGCAAGGCCGCTTGATCCTTGGTCAGTTCGCCATGAAAGTGGACACGCAACCTTTTCCTGGTGTCAACATGGTGGAGCACAGTCGCCCCACGAGGCAGCAGCCGGACTTCTCATTCGAAGTTAACATGGCAGGGTCTGTGCACCAACGTAGCAGCGATGAAGAAGAAATCGTCCACTCCCGTGGCAAGGAAAAGGAGAAAGCCGACCCACGCGGTCGGCTCCGATATGATGACAAACGATACATCACCGAGGAACAGGTGAGAAACGTGCGTTATCAGCGACCACTCTCCGCTCATCTCCTTAATAAATATGAGCGTCAGTACGACCAACATCGGCGATACGACGAGGACGACGAGAGAGGTCGTCGGTCCAGTGCGAACTACAGGCAATATCGTCGGTATGATAGAGACGACGAAGGATATGAGCGCCGTGCGAAGGAGAGGCCAAGGGAGCAGGACGACATGGACAGGCACTGGGATTGCCCCTTCTTCAGGCACTGCTGGGATTCAGGAATGAGCCGATTGCCTACAATTGACAATTGCCCGGAGTGCAAGCAGAAAAAGAGGGACACAGGTGGCGTGTCAGTGTTCAAACGACTAGGCCCTCTCCCATCCCAGAACAAGCGAGCGGAGTCACCTCAGGGGGAAGATCTCGAGGAATTCGAAGATGAAGAAGAAGAAGATAGATACCACCGGCCAAGGTGGTGCCCTGATGGACTCAGCCACTCCCAAAAGCGTAGGGTTCAGCGGCTACGTAGCCTGGAGGAAGCCGAGGCGCAATACCTGCACACCTTGAGGAAGGCGCGGCCTGATCTGGCCGTAAAAATTCAGCAAACCTTGGACACGGAAGATCGACCACAGAAGAAGGAATGGCGCCCCAAGCAAGTAAAAGCCGATACGAAGGCATCGGCTGGCACAAATATGGTGTTCGTGCTACCGTCAGAGTTTTGCGCCCCAAAGACAGAGGAAGTGCCGATAGCACAGCTCGACTGCGGCCCACGACCAGTCATCTTTGAGAAGCCGCGAGAGAACGGCTACAAGCACTTGAAAGCACTGTACATAAGGGGTTACATCAACGGGCAGCCTGTCGGCAAGATGTTGGTGGACACGGGAGCGGCAGTCAACATAATGCCATATTCCATGCTACGACGTTTGGGACACTCTAATGCAGATCTGATCAAAACCAACGTCACATTAAGCGACTTCAACGGACAAGCATCAGAAACGCAAGGCGTTCTGAACGTGGATCTGACCGTGGGCCGAAAGACCATCCCTACATCGTTCTTCATCATTGACAGCAAAAGCACCTACGATGTCCTGCTAGGAAGGGATTGGATTCACGCCAACTGCTGCATTCCATCCACGATGCACCAATGCCTGATACAGTGGGATGGAGATGAAGTGGAGGTCGTTCATGCAGATGACTCGATCGAAATATCAATAGCTGGCATGAACATTTGGGATGCAGATAACCAAGAGCCGATCTCTGGAATCAGTTTGGACGGCTGTGAACGCATCGAGGCTACAAAAAACGGGGTGAGGCTGGTCTTATCCATCGGCCTGACGGAGTAGCAAGTTCAGCAGGCGTATGTGGCAAGGCCGATTCCTGCGATCGGCCCCAAAAAATATTAACAACCATGTTACGTAGCGGTAGGAGAGAAACTCCCTACCTTAGTAGAGCACAGATAAGTTGTGAAACTTCATCCTACAGTACAACAAAGAAGGGGGCCGATTCCAGCAATCGGCCCATATTATCCTCACCGTATATTTTGCCTGTGTTCAGCATTGACCTAGCAGGTGACGGAAAGCTAGGGTATGGATTTACATCGGCTGATGAGCTAGAAGAGATTGACATTGGTCCTGGGGATAAGCCACGGCCAACATTTATCAGCAAAAAGTTAGATCCACACCTGAGGGGCCTGATGGTGGCCTTGTTGAAAGAGTACCCAGATTGTTTTGCTTGGGATTACACAGAAATGCCTGGGTTAGACAGGAGCATCATCGAGCATCGGCTCCCTCTCGAGAAAGGATTTCGGCCGTTCCAGCAACGAGCACGACAGATGAAGGCCGAAATTTTAGAAGAAGTTAAGAAAGAGATCGAGAAAATGTTGGCCGCCGGGTTCATCAGGCCATGCAGGTATGCTGAGTGGATTTCTAGCATCGTACCTGTAGAGAAAAAGGATGGCTGATGGTGCGTCGCCATAGATTTTCGAGATCTCAATAGAGCCACTCCAAAGGATGAATATCCGATGCCGGTAGCAGAGACAATGATCAATGCAGCTACGGGTCACAAGGTTTTAAGTTTCATGGATGGCAATGCCGGTTACAACCAAATTTTCATGGCCCCAGAAGACATACACAAAACTGCGTTCAGAGTACCAGGGTCTGTGGGTTTGTTTGAATATGTAGTCATGACATTTGGACTGAAAAATGCCGGCGCGACATACCAAAGGACCATGAATTACATCTTTCACGATCTGATTGGCAAGTTGGTGGAAATATACATCGACGACGTGGTGGTCAAGTCTGTTTCAGTCGAAGGGCACTTGGAGGATCTGCGGCGCATCCTAGACCGAACCAGAAAATTCGGGCTAAGAATGAATCCAAAGAAGTGTGCTTTTGGTGTAACGGCCGGTCAATTCTTGGGGTTCTTAGTGCATGAACGTGGAATTGAGATCGGCCTGAAAAGTCAGGAGGCAGTGCGAACGATGAAGCCACCCACCACGAAGAGGGAGCTCCAGTGCCTCATCGGCAAAATCAACTTCGTCAGAAGATTCATCTCCAATTTGTCAGGACGAATCGAGCCGTTCATGGGGCTAGTGAAAATTAAATCTGATGAAGAGTTTCGCTGGGGGGCAGAGCAACAGCAAGCATTTGACGAGATCAAAGAATATTTAACAAAGCCACCTGTGTTGGTTCCGCCCCAGCAAGACAGGCCGTTCTACATCTACTTATCGGTAGCTGACACATCCATTGCCTCAGTAGTGGTACAACTGTATGATGGTCAGGAAAGGGTGGCTTTCTACCTCAGCAGAAAGATGTTGGATGCAGAAACCAGGTACCCCGAGATCGAGAAGTTGTGCCTCTGCCTATTTTTTACCTGCACCAAACTTCGCCACATCTTGCTGTCAGCAGAAATTGTCGTCATATGCAAATCGGACGTCATCAAACACATGTTGTCCGCTCCTGTGCTGAAAGGCCGACTCGGGAAGTGGATGTTTGCGTTATCAGAATTTGATCTCCGGTATCGGCCTGCGAAAGCAGTCAAGGGACAAGCGTTGGCCGATCTCATTGCTGAACGAATCAACACAGACATAGCAGCACTGTCTGTACGTGCATGGGCCATGTTCTTCGATGGATCGGTTTGTGATGGTGGTTGTGGCATCGGCATTCTGCTCGTGTCGCATCGGGGGGCAACATATTCCTTTTCCATCAGGCTACCCACCCTTTGCACCAACAATGTTGCTGAGTATGAGGCAATACGTAAGGGAATGGAGTTACTTTTGGAAGTCGGAGCAGAAGCGGTGGAACTTTTTGGAGACTCCAAACTGGTGATTTCCCAGCTCACGGATGAATACAAATGCGAGAGTGAGTCACTCTTCCCGTTATGGATGCAATGCCGCGAGCTGATGGCACAATTCAGATACATTAACTTCAGTTGGATCCCGAGGTCGCAGAACATTGAGGCCAACGATCTCGCACAGATGGCGTCGGGCTACAAGGACGTACCCGATGAAGCTAACGTTCAGGTACAATTCCTGGAACCGGATGACTGGAGAGCCGATATCTTCCATTACTTGAAAGATCCGGCTCGGGGGGCACCTAAACGGATAAGGTATAAGGCAATGAAATATACCCTCATAGGAGATGACATGTTCTATAGAACTCTGGAAGGGTTACTCCTCAAGTGCCTGGGACCGGCCGAGTCAAATCGGCTATTACACGAGGTACACGAAGGTGCCTGTGGAACTCACCAGTCGGCCCATAAGATGAAATGGCTAATCAGGCGATCGGGGTTTTACTGGCCCACCATGCTTGAGGATTGTTTTGAATACTATAAAGGATGTCAAGCATGTCAGAAGTTTGGGAAAATTCAGATAGTACCCGCATCAGCAATGAACCCCATTATCAAGCCTTGGCCATTTCGAGGTTGGGGCATGGATATGATCGGTAAAATCAATCCTCCATCGAGCAAGGGCCACGAGTGGATTTTGGCCATCACAGATTACTTCACTAAGTGGGTGGAGGCTGTCCCTATGAAGTCAGTAAAATCTGGAGATGTTATCAATTTTGTGAAAGAACATGTCATCCATAGGTTCGGGATTCCCCAGACTATCACGACCGATGGAGGTTCGGTTTTCATCTCTAAAGAGTTTAGAAAGTTCTGTGAGGACATGGGAATCAAGTTGATCCGATCGTCCCCATACTACGCTCAAGCAAACGGACAAGCTGAAGCGTCCAACCAGAGCCTTATCAAGCTGATTAAGAGGAAGGTCGACGAACACCCTAGGCGTTGGCATGAGGTACTGTCAGAGGCTTTGTGGGCTTACCGCATGTCATGCCATGGAGCGATAAAAACCGCTCCATACCATCTGGTCTATGGACAAGAAGCCGTATTGCCTTGGGAAATTACGGCTGGCTCGAGACGTGTTACGTTTCAGAATGATCTAACAACTGAAGAATATGCGGCCCTGATGAGTGACAACATTGAGGATTTAACGGAACTCGGACTTTGGTCACTTGAGAAGATTAAGGAGAACAAAGCCAAGGTAGCCCGCGCATATAATAAGAAGGTGAGACCAAAGGAGTTCCATGTTGGCGATCTGGTTTGGGAAGCTGTATTACCGTTAGGAACTAAGGACAAAGCATATGGTAAATGGTCTCCCAATTGGACGGGCCGTACAGAGTCGACCAAGTTTTGAAGGGTAATGCATATATGCTCGAGCAGTTGGACGGGGTTAAATTCCCAGTAGCTGTCAATGGGCAACATCTCAAGAAATATTTCCCAAGCATGTGGGATGACGGACAGTAAAATATGGGGGCCGATGCATAAAATCGGCCAGTAAAAAAAATTTACATCCAAGTATAGCCGATGTACAGACATCGACTTCAGGCTAAAAAGCCGATGCGCAGCCATCGACTCTAGAGGAACAAGCTCAAATGAAGCAGCTGGACGGCAATTTGATGGATCTGAGTTTATTTTCTCAGACGACGAAGGTTGCAGATTACCGTGTGAATAGGCGATTGAGGTGGCCTGGATCGCGTTTTATGGTAAAGGCCGATGCGCTGCTATCGGCTCTGTGCGCGTTGACTTATTTTGACAATCGGCGAAATTGATGTGAAGACAAAATCGACATAGGAACATTTTCTTCATAGAAGGGATTTCTTACAGAGAAAGAGCCGATTGCTCAAGGGAGGAAGAACAAAAGAGAGGTCTATTGACCAATCTACTGCTGCTACTAGTCCTATACTAGTAGATGCTACTCTATGGGCCGTCGTTGCCCTCGTCGTCACCGTCAAAGCTACCGTCGGTGACATAGGCATACCCAATGGGCCTGCCGAAGATGGTACCCGGGGTTTATTCAAGGCCCAAGACTCGAAGAATAAGAAGATCCGGAAGCCCAAGATGATTGTTATGGAAAGATAGAGTTGTAATAGAAAGTGTTAATTGTAATCCTGCGGGACGGGTTGGAAACCCTCCCGGACTCTGTAAACGTGTGTATTATGAATCCCTCGGCTCCAACTTGTATATAAGGGGGAGTCGAGGGACGAAGAGAGGATCGAATCATTGTTGAGCAAACCATAGTTTCTATTTCGTCGAGTACTTTTCGGCTGAAACCTTCGAGATCTACTTGCCCTCTACATCCAACGAAACCCTAGTCTACTACTTGTAGGCATTGACAAGTTAATCCCTTGTCAATTGGCGCCGTCTGTGGGATTTAGAGGCGACAAGGAGCTGATCTCAATGGCACTCTCAAGATCGTCGACTTCATCGGCAGCAAGTAACATCATGGATAAAGGTAAACAGATCGAAACTGGTCTCGTCGATTTTATACCTCACCCGCCCTCCCGTTTGGATGCATATACGTATCTGGAGGAGCCTATGGAGATGACGTTCGGAAGGTTCCACTTTCGCGTCGGGAAGGAAGGAACTTATCGTCTCGAAATTCCGACCTCCTCGAGGTTTTCCATCGAACATATCGAATCTTCAAGCTCGGCATCATCGGTCGAGTCAAGCGACGAAGGAACCTCTTCGCGCTTCATCAGCACCAAGACAAGCGAAAAACTCGCCAAGATCTTCAGCAACATGTCTTTCGAGTCGTCTGCGGACTCCTATATAAGCAGCGATTCTGAGAGCATCGACAGCTTCGATTTCATCGACAAATCTGTCATGATTGGAAAGGTCTTCACCAATCCCTGTGATGGTGTCACCAAATCCAGCAAGGCGCAGAATTTCAAATATCATCAAATCTACGCCATCGGAGAAGCAAGTCGCGATCAGGAGGAAACATCGGAGGCTTTCGATGATCTGGGAAATCCATACATCGATCCCTCTGACTTAAGGCGAGGTCTAGGCAACAAATACGTTGGGTCTACACCACGCGCGAGAGTGCAGCTACCACAAGCAGCATGGGATAGAGCCGCAAGAGCTATGGACGGTTCAGAACCAATGGCGACAACTGCCACAGTCGAAGAATTACAGGCATATCAATATAGACTCGCTCGAGCTGGAAGAGAATTAGAAAAACAGACATCTGCTCTGAACAGAAGAAGGGAGGCAGCTTCCGTGTCAAGCAGGCGAAGGGCAGAGCTTAGTCGACATTCAGGAACTTCGGGAGATAGCCACAGAGAAGCTCGAAATAGAGCAAGATCAAGGTTGCAAGGCATACCAGAGGCAGAAAGAGAACACCTGGTTCAAAACCTCGACATGTCCTTTATGTCGATAGACACGAGAGGGAATGTCATCCCTAAAACTCTGGAAGCAGGGTATATGGCGACACAAGCCTTTATCCTCGCATCTAGACCACCTCCTGGAGATCCACGGGAAGCATTGTACAACATGGCCATGGCAGGTGTTGGAGCCATGGGAACAACGTTCGCATCAACACCTCCCGAAGGACCAGCAAGGCAAAATAGTCCACGGCCTACTGTCGCAGCGACAGTTCCCGAAAGAACAAGCGAAGCAAGAGACGCAGAAATTCAAGCAAGAGTCGACAGGGCACGACAACATAGAAGGGAACATCGACACTCTCCAGACATAGCCGAAGAGGATATGTGCGGTCTACCATGTTTTACAAGAAGGGTCCGAAAAACTCGGGTGCCTTCAGGGTTTAAGCTACCCGATAATTTCAAAAAATTCGACGGATTGCAAGATCCTGAGGATTGGCTGGTAGATTACCTCGAGACAGTAAAGTTAATTGGCGGAACAAGGGCAACGGCGATGCAAAGCATTCAGGTGCACTTGAGTGGAGCCGCAAGATCTTGGATAAAGAAACTTCCTGTAGGTTCCATCGACAGCTGGACTGACTTTGAGGATATATTCATCAAAAATTTCCGGTCGACTTGCAAAAAGCCGGCGACACTCGAGGAATTAAGATCATGCAGACAAAAACATGATGAGTCAATGAGGAAATATATCCAAAGGTGGAACATTATCAAAAATTCAGCAGAAAATATATCTGACGAGAGAGCCATAGATGCGTTTGTCGCAGGGGTCCGACGAAGAGATTTCGTGGAGGATTTGGGAAGGACTAACCCAAAAACAGTATCGGCATTAATGGAGATAGCAAACAAATGGGCAGATGGCGAAGATGTTGTACACAATAAACGACATAGATCACCAGAGGAGGACCGCAGTCGAAATTTTCAAGGCAGGCGACGATTTTCTCGATTTTCGAGTTATGATCCACCCGGCCAAATCTCGGCAGGGTTTCGAGCAAGCGCAGGAGGAAACAATAGAGATAACTATCAACGTAGCAACGAGCAGCGAGGGGATAACAGAGATGATTCGCGAAACAACAAGGCAAACAATGGACCTAGGTCTCAGAGGCCCTTTGTGTCCCCTGAGGATATGATGAACGGTCCGTGTCAGATGCATTTCTTTGTCGACAGCAATGGTGTAAGGCAGTCGGGACATCTGCAGAAAGACTGTCGAAATTTTCAAGCGATGATGAGGGTTGCCGCGCAAGCCCACGCTCAGGCAGCAAGTCGAAATCCCCAGGGACCTAGGAGTGAGATTCACATACCACCCCCTCCCGCAATCACGGACGAAAATCGACATCAGCTTAGAATAGCGGCAGCACCAGCACCACCACCATATGTCGATCCTAACTCCCATGGAGCAGTCTCGATGATTCAGAAAGGCAGACCGTCCAATAGAGCTCAGAAAGTAATTTCGCGGCAGGTGTTCATAGCAGAAAAGATGCCTCCACCAACAGTTGAGTATCTCAATTGGTCGGGACAAGACATTGGTTTCACAATAGCGGATCACCCGCAGCAAGTTCCTCGACCAGGGCAATCAGCACTTATTTTGCCAGCAGTGATCGCAGGATTCGATGTGTCCCGAGTTTTCATCGACGGAGGAAGCAGTCTAAATCTTATGTATGCAAATACATTAAGGAAGATGAACATATCCTTGGGAAACCTTAAACCAACGGATACGCGTTTTCACGGCATCACACCAGATAAGCCAAGTTACCCATTGGGGAAGATAAATCTCGACGTTCAGTTTGGCACCCGAGAGAATTACAGGATTGAAAGGCTGGAGTTTGAAGTCGTGGATTTCCCATCACAATACCACGCTTTGTTGGGGTGCCCAGCATACGCTAGGTTTATGGCGGTACCACATTACACATACCTGTTGTGGAGGATGCCTGGACCTAAGGGGCCAATTACAGTCAAAGGAAGTTTTGCGCTTGCTGATAAATGTGATAAGGATTTTCATCGACTCTCAGAAACCTTCGGGATGCAAGCAGAGTATATGGAGTCAAAACTCACGACAGACTACGACGTGCTACCAGACGTGGGGAGACCTAGCAAGGAGTCAACCTTTAACACTGCAAAGGATTCCAAGGAAGTACATATCCACCCAACAGACCCGAAGAAAATGACGTCCATCGCGACAAACATGGACCTCGCATAGGAAAGCGCGCTCGTCGAGTTCCTCCGTGAGCACTGGAAAATCTTCGCATGGTGTCCAGCTGACATGCCAGGAGTACCCAGGGAACTTGCCGAGCACCACCTACAATTGGATCCAATCGCGAAACCAATCAAACAACCTTTGCGGCGTTTTTCGGAACCAAACCGCAAAGCTATGCTGTCGAAAATTAATAGACTCGAAGAAGCAGGTTTCATCAAAGAAATTAAAACAGAAGCCACATGGGTCGCTAACCCAGTGTTGGTGCCGAAGAAAAACACTAAGGTCCTTCGCATGTGCGTCGACTTTACGTGCCTAAATAAACATTGTCCAAAGGATCACTTTCCCCTCCCAAGGATCGATCAAATTATCGACTCCACGGCAGGATGCGAACGTCTTTCCTTCCTGGATGCCTATTCTGGTTATAACCAGATCAGATTGAAAGAAGATGACGAGGTGAAAACAGCGTTCATCACTCCTTACGGCGTGTTCTGTTATCGAACAATGCCCTTTGGTTTGAAAAATGCGGGAGCAACATATCAGCGGATGATGCAGAAGTGCTTAGCAACACAGATCGGGAAAAATGTACAAGTGTATATTGATGATGTCGTCATAACATCCAAAAAAGGCGACACTCTAATCGAGGATTTGAAGGAAACTTTCGACAACCTCGATAAGTTCTGTCTCAAGCTGAACCCGACAAAATGCTCTTTTGGCGTTCCTGCAGGAGAACTTCTCGGGTTCCTAGTTTCAGCAAGAGGGATCGAAGCAAACCCCGAAAAAATACAGGCTATCGTAACAATGAGGAAGCCAACAAAGTTGAAAGAAATACAGCAGTTAATCGGATGAGTCGCAGCTCTAAGCAGATTCGTCGCCAGGTTAGGAGAAAAGACGTTACCATTCTACGCCTTGATCAAGCAAGGAGATAAGTTCCAATGGAACGAAGAGGCAGACAGAGCTTTTGAGGACCTCAAACGAACAATTTCGACACCTCCAATCCTGGTGGCGCCAAACGAGAAGGAACCTCTGTTGTTATATATTGCGGCCACACCTCAGGTGGTCAGCACGGTACTTGTCGTTGAAAGAGAGGAAGAAGGGAAACTACACGGAGTACAGAGGCCAGTATACTTCGTCAGCGAAGTTCTATCGCCTTCAAAACAAAGGTACCCTCAGTATCAAAAGTTAGCGTACGGAGTGTTCACAACCGCAAGAAAATTGTGACACTACTTTTCGGCACACCCGATCATAGTGGTCAATGAAGCTCCCTTGTCAAATATACTCAACAATCCAGAAGCTACGGGTCGTGTCTCCCTTTGGGGAATAGAACTTTCCCCTCGGGACATCACGTATGAAAAAAGAAAGGCAATAAAATCACAGATCCTACCAGACTTCATCGCAGAGTGGATGGAGTTGTAAAATACAGGACCGCCGGATTTATCGAGAACTTGGACCATGAACTTCGACGGGTCCAAGAGATTAGAAGGAGCTGGCGCAGGCGTGATACTAATATCACCTGAAGGCGACAAGTTGAAATACGTTCTGAGGATGACGTTCCCAAACGCGTCTAACAATGAGGCAGAATATGAAGCCCTCATACATGGGATGAAGATGGCGAAAGCTTGCGGTGCAACTCGACTAAAAATCTTTGGCGACTCGCAGTTAGTAGCACAGCAAGTCATGAACCAATGTGACGCAGTCAATGACAGTATGATAGCATACAAGGAAGTCTACAACGAGCTCGAGAAGTTGTTTGATGGATGCAAAGTAAACCACATAAGTAGATTGAGCAACGACGAAGCCGACGTTCTCGCAAACATCGGGTCCCAATGCCTAGCAGTTCCGCCAGGCGTATTTTGGGAAGAGATAGCAGAGAGATCCACGAAGTCGACAAAACCAAAAAAGAAGGAAAGAAAACCCTCGGGGGCTACGAAAGAAACACTGGAAGAAGAAGAAGAAGATCAGGACCTGGTTATGATGATACAGGTACCATGGATGCAGGTGTACATATCATACATCCTGAAGAAAGAAATACCCGATGATCCAGTTGAAGCAAGGCGAGTTATTAGACGATCAAAAGCTTTTACCGTGGTCAAAGGGGAACTATACAAACGAAGTATTTCGGGAGTACTACAAAGGTGCGTCACACCTGAAGAGGGAAGGATGATCCTGAAAGATGTACACGAGGGAATTTGTGGTCACCACGCGAGCAGCCGAGCTATTGCTGCCAAAACCTTTCGAGCTGGATTTTACTGGTTGACGGCAATAGAAGATGCAAAAGAG
Organism: Lolium rigidum; assembly: GCF_022539505.1. Taxonomy (NCBI): domain Eukaryota; kingdom Viridiplantae; phylum Streptophyta; class Magnoliopsida; order Poales; family Poaceae; genus Lolium; species Lolium rigidum. The sequence continues at coordinate 15,531,423 of NC_061512.1, read as the reverse complement.
ATAGTACGAACCTGCGATGCGTGCCAGAGGTTTGCTGCAAAACCCCACTCCCCGGCAGCAGAACTGATGCCAATACCTTTGTCTTGGCCCTTTGCTCAATGGGGCCTCGATATGGTTGGCAAATTACACAAGTCTTGGCCAGGAGGAAAAGAATATATGCTCGTAGCTATCGACAAATTCACGAAGTGGATAGAAGCAAAGCCGATAAATTCACCGGATGGAGCATCCGCCGTCAAATTCATAAAAAGTATCGTCTTCAGATTCGGGGTGCCTCACAGCATCGTCACAGATAATGGCAGTAATTTTACATCCTGCGAATTCAAGGATTACTGCGAGGAAGTGGGCATCAAGCTACAGTTTGCGTCGGTCGCACACCCGCAAACCAATGGTCAAGTCGAGAAAGCCAATGGCATCATCTGCAACGGCATCAAAAAACGCTTATTAGCACCACTAGAGAAAGCTCGACACACCTGGCCAGAGGAGCTGCCCAGTGTGTTGTGGAGCATCCGAACAACACCAAACACGGCGACACAAGAAACACCGTTCTTCTTGGTCCATGGAGCGGAAGCAGTACTGCCAATCGAGATAGAACACGATTCTCCACGAGTCGTGGAATATGATGAAGAGGCGTCGAGAAAAGTATTAGAGGATGACGTCGACGCACTCGACGAGGCTAGAGATGAAGTACTCTCTCGGGTAACCAAATATCAACAGGACCTGAAGAATTACCACAGTCGACGTTTACGGCCGCGATCCTTTCAGGTGGGAGACCTAGTTCTTCGGCTTACGCAAAAAAGTCACGAAAAACTCGAGTCACCATGGCTTGGTCCTTACATCGTCACAGAAGTAATTGGAGGAGGAGCATACATGATAAAAGATAAGAAGACAGGGGTGGAGGAGCAAAACCCCTGGAACGTGGCGCAACTCAGGCGATTCTATGCCTAGAGTCAAAAGATAGTCATTGTAAAACTTCAATGTACTGAAACGCCCGCGAGTTTTCAGACGCACTCTTTTCCTTTTTCGGGGCACCGAGTGGGGCCGGGAAAGGTTTTTAATGAGGCGGGCTCGCGGTGCTGCAATATAATATAGTTGAGATACATATTTCTTCGACAGGCTCGGGGGCTTACGCCTCAGACTTGTGCATATTTCGCCTTGGGGTAAAAACACCTCGCAAAATAAACCAAGATACAAGATAGTAACCAACAAACAAGGCACGGGGGCTCGTACCCGCAAAATATAGCACGATATAATCGCTTTGGTTTAAAAACCTCGCGCATATATACTGACAATATAGTTCTTCATCGACACGCTCGAAGGCTTAGGCCCGCCGTTTTTAAAGATAATTTTGCCTTGGTATCAAATACCTCGCAAGTCAAAATAGTACTCGACAAAAATTCGGGGTTTCATACCCGCCAAAAATCACATATCGAATATCTGCCTTGGTTTGCAAACCTCGTAGAAATACAATACAGAAAGCAGGCATCGAAACAATCGCAGAATAAAAAATATATATGTATATATACAAATGTATACATATGGATCCTCTGCTTTACAACATAGTCACGAGTTATTCGTGATTCAATATAGTATCAAGGGTAACTCTGCCTTCTTCGGGAGCAGCGCCAAGAAAATCGGCGTAATGACCATCTGCAAAAAAGTCGGCATCCATCCGAAGAAGGTCTTCAATCATTTCTTCGGCTACAGGCGAAACCTTCGTATTTATTCTATCGACACCAACCCTTCGACGTTTCACCTTGTCATGAACCTTTTGGACCACCTGGGTTAGGTCAAGCTTCGAGTGACAGATTTGAAGCATAATAAGAGCAAACCTGGCGCCAGCCACCAGTTGAGCCTTTACAAAACCATGGATTTTATGTGAATCCTCGAACTTCTCCATCAGTTCGGGAAGGGTCTTAGGTTGAACGTTCCGAGGAAACATGGAGTGATAAATCATGGACAAGGTCTTGGTACAGAAGTCGAGGAAGTCACGGACTTGGGAGGCCCGGTCTTGAAACCTAACAATTTGTCGAGTGCGCTCGGGGGTAGCCCAAAAAAGAGTGCCATGGTCAAGGGCAAGGTTAATGAGATAATTGGATCTGGTATCAACCCGTTGATCTTTAGCAGCAGTGTCTAAAAAGGGACCTATTTGGGGGGACAGCATACGAAGTTAAAAAAGTACAAACAAGCAAAGGAAAAAAGGAAGGACAGGACTGAGAAACATACCCGCTATATCTTGACTTGCTTCAATCATTAAATCAAGCATACAGTTCTCTCTGGAGGCAGCTTGTGCAGCTTCGGCAACGGCAGCCTCCTTCAAAGACATAGCATCTTGAGCTTGTCTAATCGCAAGCTTCTCATTATTAGAAGATTGCCGAGATTGTTCCATCAACGTGAGAGCTTGCTTTTTCAACAATTGCAACTGTTGACGAAGCTCGTTCAAATCTTCCGTATGTGCGGCATTCGAAGAACTTTCAAAAAACTCGCCAGCGGAGGATTTTTTCAGACAATGAGCAGGGGGCACGACATCTGATGAAGGAATTGCGGTATAGTTGTCGAAAATCAACTGGAAAGGAAAAAATCGACATCAATAATTTGGCAAGCAGAGCTCCTTCATTAGATGATCCAAATATTTACATGACTATTACAAAGGAGAGTTCCTAGGGGACTAGCAAGGCAGTTGTCGCTAAAACTAAAAAAGCGACAACGTCAAAAGGAAGACATCAAAGGAAAAAAGAGAAAATAATGGGTCTACTTGACCTCCGGCCTCGATGAGCTAGGAGCTGGAGCTGGAGCTGGCTTGAATCCCAGGAAGGAAAGGATTTTCTTCGAGTAGGGCTTCGCAGCCTTGATCAAAGACACCCACGTCTTCGTCTCCATCTTCGGCACGTTGCCAACTTTGGTCCAGTCGACGTTCTGTCGGCTGTTAGCAACCAAGGCAATAGTACCTTCGACACCAACCTTTAAGCCTTCTTGGCGAAGATTGTGCCCAAGGTCTTCTTCAACATTAAAGCACTTGGCTAGCGCGCAGAACGTGTCTGGCTCCTCCTTCTTCGCGAAAAAGTATGGGAATAGCTTCGCCAAGCCAGCATCAGCATCTTCCATCCCTTGGCGCGCTTCGTCTCCGTGAATCTCGAGGAGGGAAAGTGTATCGAGAAGGGCGTCATTTTCAGGAGATTCAAGATCATAAGGTTGATGCGTCCTCCCTGTTGGCGAGAATATAGATTGTTAAAGAATAAAAAAAAGAAGAGGAAAAAAGAAAAGAGGGGAACTCTGTGAAAAGTGCTACATCAAATGAATAAAGAGAGGGTGAAGCACTTACTAACAAAACGGCGGCACTGCGATGATAACCGAGAAGTAATCTCCTTCTCGCGAGCAGTTTGTTGAGTGAGGTGGTCACTCAAAGAGGTCTCCGCGTTGTGAAGCCTCTTTCGAAGGTCTTCAACAACGGCGGCGACGGATTCAGCTTTCTCACGAGCCTTTTCGCTTTGTTCTAGTTTTAGAGCAAGAGCGTCAGCACGTTTGTTGGCCTTCGCAAGATCAGCTGCAAACAAGTCGACAGAAACAATTGCCGTGTTAGCACACACGATATAGAAAGAACAATCAAGGAAAAATAGCAAGATGATACCTTTTAGTGAATTCGAAAGGTCACGGTACCCGACAAATTGGGTACCAAGGCGAAAAAATTCGCTCATCAAAGGCTGAGGATAAAACCAGGCAAAGAATAAGTAAATACAGTGCAAAAAGAAAGAAGGGGTGAAAAGCTACAAGCCAAAGTGGAAATATGAAGAGAAAAAGGAGAGAAGGAACTTACGTCATCCAATGAAGAAGTCGTGAAACCACCACTTAATGAGGTAGGTTTCTCGACTGGCTCAATCCTCGCCCTCTTCGGAGAAGGAGCTCGGGGGCTGGCAGCTGGAGCGGCAAGCTCGACGCCCTGATGAGGTGTCGAGGTTTCATCGCCGTCAGGTTGAGCTTCCGAGACAACCAAGGTACGAGACGTACTCGTTCGAGCAGTCACGTCAATGGCGGGGTTGTCTTCTTCTTCATCGCTGCAATAAGAAAGTCACAGTGTAAAAAGGCAATATAGTAAGAATATCGACAGCAGGGTGAAAAGAAACTTACGAGCTAATAAGAGCGGCTTCATAAGGGTTTAAAGTTATCCCTTCGTCAGAGGGAGTAACTTCTTCGGCAGCCTTGGAAGTGCCGGAGTCTTCGGTTTCATTCCTCTTCCTTTTGTTCTTCGGAGAAACAACAGGAGGAGGAGAAGGTACTGAGGCGGTGCCATCAGATTCAGTCTCTTTTTCGGAGGATACCGCGGATTTTCGGGAAGCCGCGGCGTCACTTTCAGGGCGAGAAGGACCCTGGTTGTCGTCAGTGACAACAGCCCGTTCTTCGACTTCCCCACCTTCGGGAAGGGGAGGAAGAGAAACAAGATTCGGGTGGTGCTACAAGACAGGAAAACATCGACAAGAAAATCAGAAGAAGGATGTCAACAAATACAAAAGAGAGAAGTTAAAAAAAAGAGAGAGAGAAATGAGAAAAAAGATTCACGATAGAAATTACCTCGGGGAGAGGGTTGGCGGCGCTGTACGGCTCTACACGACAAGATGAGGGAACCGAATCTTTCTTGTTGAGGGAGGAGATTTTACGGACAAGCTTTTCCAAGTCTTTGACCGATAAATCCACCGACAACCGATCCGCATCATTGTCGCCAGCATATTTCCAGAGAGGATTTTGGCGAGCCTGAAGAGGCTGTACTCTGATTCTAAGGAAATATGTTGTGATTTGGATACCCGACAGTTCTTTGCCGCGGGTGTTTTGCAGTTCATGGATGCGAGCCATCAGTGCTTCCGTCGACGTTTTTTCATCATCGGTAGCCTCGGCATCCCAGGAGCGGCGGCGGTAGATTTTTTCGGCACCATCAAAAGGGGGGATATTATCTTCAGCACATCCATGGTTCTCTTCATGGATGTATAGCCACTTTTTGCGCCACCCTTGAACTGAGTCGGGGAATTTGACATCGAAATAATCGACATCAGGGCGGATGCAGATAACAACGCCGCCTATGTTATAGGCGACATTGGGAGAGCCATTACGGCGACAAAAGAAAATGCGCTTCCACAACGCCCAGTTAGGCTGGACGCCGAGGAAGGCCTCACAAAGCGTGATAAAGATGGAAATATGGAGGATAGAATTGGGCGTGAGGTGGTGAAGTTGCAATCCATACATAAAAAGCAACCCACGAAGGAAAGGGTGAATGGGGGCGGAAAGGCCGCGGATGAGATGATCGATGAAACTAACCCGATACGCCATCAGAGGGGTTGGATAGCTTTCTTCGCGGGGGAAGCGCAGGGCGTCTGGTTTCTTGCTGATTCCCAGTTTCTTCAGGAGGTTGATGTCTTGGGCAGAGATTTTGGATCTCTCCCACTCAGCGCTTCCCAAATCCGCGGAAGCCATTGTGGATTCTGGCGTGCTGTGCCTTGTCAGTTTGCGCGGTGGCATCAACAATGGTGCCGGAGTACGGTTTGAGGAAAGTTGAGCTCAATGAATTATGGGGCGCAAGAGAGGATTTTTTGCAGAAGGAAGCAGGAGAGCGGTGCGAGCGAAAGTGCTGAAGGAGGAAGAAGGAGACTTTATGTAGAGGTGCGTCGAAGCGGCGCACCGTTGGATGGAAAAGATGGGTGCGGCAGATGATGTCCACGTGGAATAGGGGTAAAAAGTAATTTTCACCCTGGGAGTTAAAGTGCGTGCGCCAGGAAAAGCGGAGGACGTGTGTCCCCCACTTGCACGACGTGTCAACATGGTAGAAAAAGAGGACCCGCAAGGCAACGAGAAAATAACAGTCGGGATTTCTGGATGCGAAAATCATGGCTATCATCAGTTATAAGGTTACTTTGACTAAGGACATAAATTTTCGACAAGGGTAATAAAATAGGACTCGCGGCAAGGACAATTATCGAATACTTCGGGAGCCTTTGATCAAATACAAGTTTTTGCCCAAATGCTCGGGGGCTACTTTGAAAAAAGGAAAATTCGAGTGTGGCAATATAGAATTATTGGAGCCTATGATCAAACACAAGCATTTGTTCATAGCCTCGGGGGCTACTCCCATCGGGAGCGCTGTTCGCGCACCCGAGAGAAAAAAAAAGAAGAAGAAGAAGAAGAAAAAAGAAAATTTCAAAAAAGGATGACAATATATCGACAAGGTGCAATAGAATGTTGAGCCTACAACCAAGCACAAGTCCTTGGCTGTAGCCTCGGGGGCTACTCCCATCGGGAACGCTGTTCGCGTGCCCGATGAAAATATAGAAAAGGAAGAGAGAGAAAGAAAGAAGAAGGAGCATATTTCGAGTTATAAAAATAACTCTACATATACTCCCATCGGGAAAGCAATACAAGTCAAAAATTGACTCAATGAGATGTGCTGTTCCAACAGCCGAATAAGCACTCGACAATATATTCTCAGAACGCCAAAAGTTGCGAATAAATTCTGAATGCCGCAAAACACTGCGAAGGTAAGACCCCAGATCCGTTCTGTGTGGCGTGGCATCGCCAAAGACTGCGCTCTGCTACTTTTTTCCACATCAACAGATGTGAAGAAATATCCCAGCGGACGCGCTGTGGACCCGATAAATTTGACTGGGGCTCGGCAGAATGGTAAGACCTTAAGCGGCACCTGTCGCGGTTTACACCAGTATCCCGAGATCATGTCCGGGGACGTGATCTTGAAGTAGGTTTTTGCGGATTGCCACTAGAGCAGTTAACTAGTACCTGATCCGTCAGATGAACTAGCCCCAATTACCGTTATCCCTGTGCAATATAGAAAGTTATATGCAAAGACATATAATAAAGTTCAAAGTTGTCAAATAAATATAAAAGTCGAGATTTTACTTGACTCTGCGATTCAAATAAAATCTCGGGGGCTACTGACATAGGCATACCCAATGGGCCTGCCGAAGATGGTACCCGGGGTTTATTCAAGGCCCAAGACTCGAAGAATAAGAAGATCCGGAAGCCCAAGATGATTGTTATGGAAAGATAGAGTTGTAATAGAAAGTGTTAATTGTAATCATGTGGGACGGGTTGGAAACCCTCCCAGACTCTGTAAACGTGTGTATTATGAATCCCTCGGCTCCAACTTGTATATAAGGGGGAGTCGAGGGACGAAGAGAGGATCGAATCATTGTTGAGCAAACCATAGTTTCTATTTCGTCGAGTACTTTTCGGCTGAAACCTTCGAGATCTACTTGCCCTCTACATCCAACGAAACCCTAGTCTACTACTTGTAGGCATTGACAAGTTAATCCCTTGTCAGTCGGCGCTGCTGCCGGCGGGCTCCTCGTCACTGCTCCTGTAGCCCTCGATGGGGGCCTCCTCCTCCTCGTCGCCGTCGTCGTCGTCATCATCCGATCCAGCGCGGAAGCGCTTCGCCGGCGGGTAGTCCTCGAGGGAATCATCGTCCTCCTCTTCTTCCTCCTCGTCGGAGGAGGTGAAGTCATCCCAGGAGAAGCGGTCGTCCTCGCTCTCCGCCTCCAGCTCCCCATCGACGAGGAATTGGAGGTCGTCGTCTCCGTCAGTCAAGGATTTATCATCCTCAGACCAAATGGAGGAGTCATGGTCTTCCTGGTCCCATTTCTCTGGGGCGCGGCGGTTGTACGCCGCCATTGGAGTCCACTCCGGCGTAGGTTCGCGGGAGGAGGAAGAGGAGGACTGGAAAGAGAGACCCGACGAGGCGGAGGAGGAGGAAGAAGAAGACATTGCTACAGAGGAAGAGGGTTTTTTGCCGATGGCTAGTACGGAGCAAGGGGATGAAGAGGCGAACTGCTCGGCGCGGTTAAATAAAGGGGATGTAGTGGAGATTTAATGCTGCGGCGGTTTCCAAGAACATGGTGCCAAAACTGTCAAGTTGTGTAGCATAGAGAAGTTGAGAAGGCAAGGCATCATGATGGAAAAACACTGCCACGGTTATGCTCTGCAAATGCGTAATTTGAGGAAGAAAAACAGAGTGACGGAAACCTGGTTGATGCAAGGCATCACGAAAGGACATTGCAGCAGTTCTGCTCTGCTACACGTGGCCCGAAAACAGAGTGGTTTTGGAATTACCATTGCCAAAACCAGGGGGGCATGTGTTACCACCAGATTTTAGCCACGTCAGGAGATGGGCCGCGAGCAAGATGTACTTGGAGAATATACACGGGAAATATTCATGAAATGGCCTCGTGCAAGAATTTGGGCTAGATTGCCCGTGTATCTGTAATTCATAGTAGGTTACATGTCGGTTAGGATTAAAAGATAGAGTTTGGCTCGTACACGGTTGGGATTATTCCCAAGTTAGAGAGTCTACGGACTATAAATATGTATCTAGGGTTATTGAGAAAGGAGACAAACAACGTTCACAACAAACCAATCTAGGCGCATCGCCACCCCTTGTTTCGAGGGTTTCTTCCGGGTAAGCGTCATGCTGCCTAGATCGCATCTTGCGATCTAGGCAGTATCTGTTTATTCGTTGCTTAATGATTGCTCGTGCTGAAGCCTTGTTGATGGCGGGCAACATTGTTATCATAGATGTCTTGGGGTTGACGTGGATACTTTTCTGATATATTTGCTTAGCCGTGCCACCCCTTGAGATCTAGCTGCCTTTACACCTGTTTTAGGTGTAGAGGCAGCATCTTGCTTAATCTCTGTGTAGTAGATTCGACCTGTTATAGTTGTTCCTTGGCTTCCAAGGATTAGTTTGATATCCGCATGATTAGGCATTGCAAACGGGTTGAATGATCCAGTAGCGCGTAAGGTGTAGTTTGCTGCTCTTAAAGGGATTGTTCCGGGGATTGACTTCATGTTGGTTTTTGGGCCTCTTTAGGACTGGTTTTTCTATTATCTTACGTATCTACCAGGCTCAATTACGTGTAGGATGTTCCGATTATGCGGTGAAAACCCTAAACTGTCGTAGATTGAGTCATCTTGGTATTGATTAAGCAGGATTCCCATGTTTTTACAAATCCAACATGAACCATGGGACAATCGGCTCTTTGAGCCGATTCACAGAACAACCTAAGAGCCGATCGGGGCTCGTATTTAATGTTTACGTGTTTGCCATGCAGGAAGCTAATCGAAGCAATCCAACACCTTCCTGACCAGGTATAGGTCAGGTGGCACGCCCTCGCATCCAGCCGGGACGTGTGCCGGGGCATTGCGGGCCGTCGCCCAAGGGACCAGGGCCAACCGCAGTTCTGGGAGCCTCCCGGCAATACGTGTTGCCCGTCGCTGCTCGCCGGTGGGTTTTGACAGACAATAGTTGGTACCACTAAATCCCTCCAAATTCAATGTCTAAGTCTGGTTCATCCGCGTTTGAGAACTACTCCATTGAGTTCCATCAACAACAAGTGTACAACTCATGTTTCTTTAGGGACAAAGAAGAGGTTTCCATGGGCATCACAAGTTCCTGGTGCAACTCATTCCTAGCTGATATCAACGGGAGTGGAAAACATGTAGGCAACACAATCACACGCTACAATGCCTTCCTTGCCTCATTTGGGTGAAACAAATAAACCAAGAGTGTTTTTGTTTGGGCGTCGACCCGTTATATATAGCTATGGGTTGGAAATAAATGGCATGGACCTAGCACACTATTAACTTAACTCTGGGTAGCCCAAGTCATAAATCTCAAATATCTGGATAGTGTAGTAGGTTACCGTGATTTGGAATCAACACCTTTCTTGTAACTAGCTTTACTTTCTCTTTGTAACCCTCGTTAATTTTGTCAAACGGCTGGATGCAGTTGATATGGTTTTGCTGCTACTTCTAGGTTTATTTATTTTTCCTAATGGCGAGGCATTACTGCGCTGTTTTCTTTCTTTTATGTCTCCTTGTTCAGTTTTGAATCACATACACATGAGATCATCACTAAATAATTACATTATAGTTGTGACCGCTCTAGAAAACTATATTTTTGAGAGACACAAACATAAACTTTTTCAGTGACGGTGGGAAACTACTATAAAGTACAACACACTCTATTCTGAATTATGCACACAAATATATAATAATTGTCATATATTAACTTAAATACAATTCCATGCTACTCCTAGAGTCCTAGGTCCATGTCATGTGTATGCTCTTAGCTTAACCTTCTAGAGCATCCATTATCGTGCTTGGTCAAATTTGGAAAATTATCCAACGATAGTCCAGTGAACGAGCTTTGAACGAATGTGATAATATAATTCTTAAACGTCACAATCAACCAAACATCATCATGAAAAGAATATCAATCTAATTTGATCCGTCCAGTGAACGAGCTTTGAACGAATGTGATAACATAATTCTTAAACGTGGCAATCAACCAAACATCATCATGAAAAATATATCAATCTAATTTGATCCCATCCATTTCAACTTTCTTGAATGGACTCTCATGGTGGGAAACTGGGAATGGAGTTTACACAAAAATGGAGATGGAATGAGAAAAACAGTGGAAGATCAAAGGCTTCGGTTTTAACGGGAATGAAATAATATGATGACAACAATAGAAGAATAAACATGTGAGTGAATGGAGAGGTATTGTCAAGATCACGTAGCAAATGAGCAACATTGTTCCCTAGTTTATCGCATCAATTTTCCCCTGAGCCTCCCATTTTTAAGTAAGACACACCTTAAACATGTGCCATTCTTAGTTAAATGCCCTTCTTCAGCCATTTTAGATCCTCGCTTCTTAGACACATGTGTTATATCTTCACTATAGACCATTATGTCTCTATGTTACAACATAGAGACATAATGGTCTATAGTGAAGATATAACACATGTACATGGTTTTATGGAGATTTGTAGTAGGCACTGAAGACTCAAACATGGGGCTGTATAGAAAAGCGTCAAAGGTTCACTTATGATTGAGTGAGCAGCTAGAGTACTCATCATTTACTTTCATTAGTCTCTTCAATAAATTCAGAGCACATGTGTGTGTAAAGTAGCAATCTACCATTACGAACAATTACCTATTAGGGGCGAAGTAACTTGACCTGCATATTTTAGCAGCGTATCACATATATGGCTAGTCAAAGCATACTCATATAAGCTTTTTTCTAGAAAATTGTCAATAGTGTGAACTATTAAAATTCTCCAAACTTGCGAGGCAAAAAAGTTGCTCCTTTAAGCGCAATAGGAGTTGAACCGAGCTTCTTCGGTTTAGCACATATCAAAGGAAACGGTACAGCAAGATATGCGGATCAATCGTATACTTTCTTTTTGAGGGAAGTTGAACGTATACTACTCACTTTATAAGCTCGCAAAACACGTGTACTGTGTCTTTTATCCGCGCGTTTAAAAGATGCTCGATCGGCGTTTTGGGGGCAAACCCTATACACCGACCAGGTCGGCGCGTACCGCGCGTCGCACATCCCGCGCGTGGTACGGGCCAGCCCAGTTAGGTGCGGGCTGCCTCCTTTTTCGATTTTTCTTTTCTTTTTTGTTTCTTATTTCTGTTTCTTTTTTTCTGTTTTCTTTTTTCTGTTTTCTGTTTTCGTTTCTCTTTTGTTTTTTCTGTTTCCTTTTATTTACTTTTACTTTTCAGATTCGAAAAATAGAAATATTTTAAAAAAAATCAAATTAAAAAATGTTCAAATATAAAAAAACGTTCAAAATCTGAAAACCGTTCAAATTTAAAAATCGTTCAAACATGAAAATTATTCAAACATGAAAAATGTTCAAATTTAAAAAACGTTCAAATTTAAAAATCGTTCAAACATAAAAAATGTTCAAATTTAAAAACCGTTCAAATTAAAAAACCGTTCAAACGTGGAAAATGTTCAAATTTTCGAAAAATATTCAAAATATAAAATCGTTCAAATTTTAAAACTGTTAAATTTAAAAATGTTCATATTTTGAAAAAATCTTGAAAAATAATTTCATAAAAAATGTTAGATTTTGAAAAAGAAAAATATTAATAACAGAAAAAAACAGAAGAAAGAGAAGAAGAAAAGAAAGAAAAAAATCGTACCTGAGCTAATGGGCCGTGGCCCAAACTACCCGACCTGGTCGCTGGGGGTGTGCGGCACCCCGCACGCGCCGACCAGGTCGACGTATAGCAGTTCCCGTTTTGGGGCGCGGATTTTGCTTAGGTCTTGGTTGGGTTGGGCTGGGCTGAAGTAGGAGGTGCTACAACTAAATGGATTTGATCGCTATGGGCTGAACCAAACGAAACCCCTCCCTTTTGCCTCCTTTCTCACTCTTTCTTTTGCATGGCCGCCGCCCATCTAGCCTGATTTCGTGAATTTTTTTTAAATAATACGAATTTTTATTTAAGTGTAGGAATAGCGCGCGATTTAAAAAAATTTCAAAAGTAGGATCTGGTCGGTCACTAGCTGACCGATCGGTCAGTAGCCGACCGATTGAGAGTGGGCTGGTGCGGCCTGCCAGTGAGAGGAACTAGTTGGTCGATAGCTGACCAATTGGTCGATAGCTGACCAATTGGTCAGCTACAGACCAATTGGCCAGCTACTGACCGACCGGCCGGCTGCTATCCCACCACTGCATGGGTTTGGCACTTCTCCTCCATTATTTTCCCGCCATATCTTCTCCCTCTCCCATTCACACCGCCGTGTTTCCCTCCCGCCCTTACCGCCACCCTTCCCGCCACTTCTTCCCGCCATTCCTTCCCGCCACCATCTCCCGCCAAATTTATCCCGCCACCATCTCCCGCTATATTTTCCCGCCACGCTCTCGGATTTTTTCCTATAAAAGCCGGCATCGACACTCATCACTGCACAAGTGCTACTATCTCTCTCTTTTTTCCGTTGGCTCACCCTTAGCCGTCATGAGTGTGTCGTGCTCTGACCAGGAGTTTAGGCCGGTGAAGGCGAAGGCTGCAAGTTTGCCCCCGGGTGTGACTGCGGAGCGGTGTTGGTGCGGCCGTCTTGCAAAGGTTATGCAGGTGGAGGATTTCTCCGACTGGTTTGGCATGAAATTTTTCATGTGTGCGAGCTATGAGCATGATCCACCCCGTAGTTCAGCTTCGTCGTCCACCAGTCCGCCGGTATGTTTGGACATAATTTTATGTTGACATTAATTTATTTATGAATGTGATTTAATGTTATTGTTTGTGTTGCAGTCTCCCCCGCCCCTATGCAAATGGTTTCACTGGATAGACACGGAGCAGCCGGATTGGGCGCGTCAGGAGGTTGAGGAGAAACAGCGGCGTGCGTGGGCAAGGTTCTTTGAGGAGGAGCGTTGGGAAAAGGTTCGTGCTAATGAAAAAGCAGAGCGAGAGAGGCAGATACAGAAACTTAGGGCGGAACAAGCTCGTAATCGCGAGGTGAATCGGAAGAGGATGGATGATGAGGCTGCACGTAGGTTTGCGAGAGGAAGAGGTGCGCGGGGAGGCTCGTGAAGCGAGAAAGGAAGAGACTAAGGGAAAGAGCTGCCGAGGCGCAAGCGGCGGAAGAACGCGGCGACAAGTCTGGAAAATGGCCACGGTGGACGCAGGGAAAGTAGTGTGATGTGTCGTACTAGCTATGTATCTTAATTTCAGTTTTAGTTTGTCATTGTATCTTAAATTCTGTTGTAGTGATAAGGCGTATTTTAATTACAACTTCAATGTATCTTTATTTCAGTTTTAGTATTAATGTGAAATGAATTTGCCGCAAAATTGTTGTGTCCGAAATTTTGGCTCAAGTGTTACCCGCTGAAATTTGCCGCCCAATTTTTCGCGCCCAATTTTCCAGCCATTTATTCCCGCCCAATTTTTCGCGCCCAATTTTCCCGCCATTTATTCCCGCTGAAATCTCCCGCCACTTTTTGCCGCCCAATTTTCCCGCTCAACCTTTCCGCCGAAAGTCATCCCTTGTAGCACGAAATGAAATATGCTAGCGCGAGATAAGTCATGCATACATAAATGTCTCATACGTAAGTCATGCATACATAAATGTCTCATACAGGAGTAATGCATACATAAATGTGTCATACATAGGTGATACATCAGCCAGGGGGACGGCGTAGTCTGGGCTATCGTGGGGGTGGCGTAACACGGGGTGTCCAACCGAACCTGTTCGGGGCCCTGACGTTGCGAGCAGGGATCCAGGACCCGGACTCGGGGTCGTACTGCGTTTTCTGTGTGGGCTCTGGTGGAGGAGTCTGCATACCGACATAGTTCTGCTGCGTGTTGTAATACTCCATGTGCTCAGCGTCCTCATCACTAGCTCCCCATGAAGGATTAGATGCAGTGTGCTGTGTGTACCCTGTGGCACGAAACATAAGTGATGTCAAACTAAGTGGAGTATAATTTATACGGAACAGAATAGCTAGAATAGTACATACCCTGCGAGTATCCTGCTCCTCCCATGAAAGGAGCCTGCTGCTGCTGCCAATCGTCGAAAGCAGCTTGCTGCTGATAGTACTGAAAGTCGTCGAAGGAAGGAGTGTGTTGCTGCTGCTGCCACGACGAACCTCCAGCCTGTTCAGGAGGTGGTGGTCTGGGTGTCACCGTCGACGTGAGGCGAGGTCGTGATCCATGATGCTGGACGTGAAAGTCGTCGAACGAAGGAGTGTGCTGCTGTTGCCACGACGAACCTCCTGCTCGGTCAGGGGGTGGTGGTCTGGGTGTCGCCGTCGGCGTGACACGAGGCCGTGGATCGTGTCGTGTGGAGGGCCGCGGTGGAAGGAGGTGACGCTGAACGACGTCGGAACTACGGCTGCACGTGATAGCCGAGTAGATCCCGCGTAGCTTCTCCTCGAGACGCCTCAACCAGGACACCTGCTGGTCGCGCGGCTGCAGAAGAGGCCCACTGGACACTTGACGTGTGTACTGAGCGACTTCATCCTGTAAGTCTGAAGTCATTTGGCCCTGCAAAAACATGGTAGATCATGGTAGCATATGAACCGTAGAACCCAATATATATATAAACGACACGTATGTTGGTGGAATAGAAAAGTAGTACGTACCGCGTGCTGTCGACTACCGGCTGTGGACTGAGTCGGGTACATATCGTACATAGACGCTGGAGGCGCCTCAGCTGGATCTATCGGTGGGATGAGGCGCACTCGCGCTGCTGCAGTGTACCTCTGCAGATATGCCTCAAACTCCTGTGGACTAAACTGCTCATCATGTCGCCAGAGGTGTGTTGTCGCGGTCAGCCACTCATCAACATACGAGCCAACGCGCTGAAGCCACCATGTCGAGGAGTGGCTCGTACCCTTCCTGTTGTACCTGCAGAAAATTATTGTGCTGTAAGTCGAACCCTTCATGATGAACAATCTTAACTTTAGCGACGCTCTGAACTTACTTGTGGACGTAGGCAGGGAGAGGTGCTATCGGTGGAGGAGGATCGACCATCTAGCGAGAACCGAACTGTCTCATGATCCTCTGCTGGGCCATTACCTCCACGGACACATCGAAGATGATCTTCGATTGTGTCATCCGATACGTAGAATCTCTATAGCGGAGGACTGAGATCCCGCCGGGGTATCTTGCATGCACTCGTTGCCGCCGTATAGGGCTCCCAAATCACCGCCCTATCATCAAGCACGTCAAACTGCTCCGTGAACGCAGGGTAGCAGTTCCCGACTCAGTCGCGAGCAAATCGTCTCTGCGGACAGAAAAAGAACTATAGTCAGGTACACACATAGTAGTATAAATTACAACAGAAATATAGTCATTACATGTACCTCGCGACGTGTCCAAATTATATCAAACGTAGACATGTCGATGTGGTCCGCATCATCGAACCAGGTTGCCTCGAAAGAGCGTTCAGCATCTATGTCTGGTCGACCAATTGGGAACCTTTCCCACGACCATAGCTGCAACAATAGTGGGTAGCCAAGAAGGCCAGACTTGGGGGAGACAAGTGTACAAGCATTGCACAAACCTCGGTACGTGGCTGCTAGAACCGCGGAACCCCAACTCCGCGGTATGATGTCGTCGGCGGTTGTAGCCTCTGCTATCTCCTGCGCAATCGGGATGTAGCGCCTGCTGATGGTGGTCTGATGGTTCTCTGTGAACATCACCTTCCCAAGCAGCCACATAAGGTATGCCTCGAGACTCCTAGTGATTTGTGCCTCACTCATCGGTGCTGTGAACTGTGAAACCTACAACGAACAAAAAAAAATGTTAGCTATAACAACACGTTACCAATTTGAACAACAGGGAGATGCTTAGCTTTCTCCTTCTTCTTATGCATGTACTCCATAATCTTCGAACAATATGGAGTGGCTGGTTTGTTCAGCATGTGCATCCGAGCCTTCTCACGTCTCTCTCTGTAATATTTAACTGTGCCCATGAAAATACCCTCTACTATAGCTGTAAGTGGCAAAGCTCTATTGCCTCTCAGCACAAAGTTATACGACTCTGCGAGGTTGGTTGTCATGACACCGTATCTAGCTCCATGTGTATCGTGCAACAAAGACCACCTCTCTCGTAGGCTCATGCTCTATCCACTTGCTCAAAGTTTTTAATCTGCCTTCCCTGCCTTCTCCTTGTTCCGGGCGGGTCAAATCCGGGCAAGTCGCACAGACCTTGGGGTGCCTCATAAGCTGGTGCTTCTACCGCTGTTGTTCCTGCTGCAACGGCCTGCATATGTGCTGCTATGTTTGCATCTCGAGCTGCTTTCCTCTCCACAACTTGTTTCTTCGTCAACTCCTGCAGTTTGCTACGCAAAAAATTATACTTCCACCTTGCTAGTTACGGATGCACAGCCTCTTGAAGACATTCATAAGGTCCTTTTTCCTGAATTGTGTGTAAAAATTGGCCCCCGGGTGGCGCATGCACCAACGGCTCTCAATGTCAATCCATGGAGTTTCTTGCCCGGGCTCTTTCGGTGTCTTAATAGCTTTCGGTATACTGCATGCCTGTCATGAAGGATGCAAACATTCGGCTTGTCCTTTACAATTGAAATCTTCAACGCACTGAAAAACCATAACCAGCTTTCGGTGTTCTCACTCTCCACGAAAGCAAAAGCGAGTGGCACGATTTGATTGTTTCCGTCCATTCCAATGGCGGTCAAGATTTGACCCTGATGACCCACAAGTATAGGGGGTGTATCGTAGTATCTTCGATAAGTAAGAATGTCGATCCCAACGAGGAGCAGAAGGTGTTGACAAACAGTTTCGATGAAGGTTTCACTGTAAATGCTCACGGACAAGTATTCAGGAGGTTTTGATGTAACAGATGAAATAAATACGAGTAAGTAAAATGCGAGAGAAATAATTGCAGCGAGTGGCCCAATCCTTTTTAGCACAAAGGACAAGCCGGTTTGTTTACTTATAATGACCAAACGTTCTCGAGGACACACGGGATTTTAGTCTAGTGCTTTCGCTACATACGGCTAAATAATCTTCATTGTTATGATAAGTGTTGTGTGGGTGAACCTATGCTAATGTACCGCCCTTCCTAGGACTAAATACATACTTGTGATTATACCCCTTGCAAGCATCCGCAACTACAAGAAAGTAATTAAGAATAAATCTAACCACAGCCTTAAACTATGAGATCCTGCAATCCCTCCTGCATCGATATACCAACGGGGGTTTAGGTTTACGTCACTCCGGCAACCCCGCAATTAGCAAACGAATACAAGATGCATTCCCCTAGGCCCATAAATGGTGAAGTGTCATGTAGTCGACGTTCACATGACACCACTAGAAGAATAACACCACAACTTAAATATCACACCATTGAATATTACTCAACCATAGTTCACTACTAACATTTAGACTTCACCCATGTCCTCAAGAACTAAACGAACTACTCACGAGACATCATACGGAACATGATCAGAGGTGATATGATGATGAATAACAATCTGAACATGAACTTGGTTCAATGGTTTCACTCAATAGCATCAACAACAAGTATGAATAGATACGGGAGAGTTTCCCCTATCAAACAATCAAGATCAAACCCAAATTGCTACGGCGGTGACGAGGTGCTGCGGAGGAGATGGCGGTGATGATGGTGGAGATGATGATGATGGTGATGGAGATGATGTCCAGCTCGATGACGGTGACGATGGCGTCGATTTCCCCCTCCCGGAGGGAATTTCCCCGGCGGATTCCTGCCCGCCGGAGAGCTCTTTTCTCTCTGGTGTTCTCCGCCCCGCGAGGCGGGCTGTAACTCTTCGCGAGGTACCCCTTCGGCTTAGGTTTTCGGGACGAAGGTTTTCGCGAAGAAAAGGAGGCGAAAGGGGTCGTGGGCCCTCCACACCACGTGGCGGCGCGGCCGGGGCATGGGCCGCGCCGCCCTAGGGTGTGGGCCCACCACGGCTCCTCCTGGCTCCTCCTTCGGCTTCCTTCGTCATCTTGAAAAATAGGATTTTTGGTATAATTTCCTTCCACGAGTTGATCTTCCGAAATATTGCGTTACGACGGTGCTTTTTCCGGCCAGAATCCTGGCTCCGGTGTTCAATCCTCCAATAATGATGAAACATGCAAAATAGATGAAATAACATAAGTATTGTGTCCCAATATGAAATATATCAATGAATAACAGCAAATTATGATATAAAATAGTGATGCAAATTGGACGTATCAACTCCCCCAAGCTTAGACTTCGCTTGTCCCCAAGCGAGCCGAACTCGATAGACATGACCACATGTTTATGGAGTGAAGAGTCGATAAACAAAATACGGACAAGAAGCATCATATTCATTCTCACAAGACATTATAGTAAACAACTTCTTCATATAACTCAATCTTGAAACAAGTATAAGGTAATCACAAGTAAAGGTGCATAAGGAATCATAATTGGTGATGGCAAACTTTGTTCTTGGTCAGAGAACATTTAACAAATTATATTCATCTATTGAGCGGTGCTCTCATATTAACAGTGATGGTAATCTTGCATACTCAATCATAATGGTCTCTTCATAATCATTGATGACTTGCAAAGCTATATTCATTCAAGGTAAAACTTGTACTAAACAAGAAAGAATAAAAGACATGATGTAGCAAATCACAATATAATGGTTTGATCACAACTACTCAAATGCTTGCTTGAGATGGAGAGAAATAGGTTTACTGACTCAACATAAAGTAAAAGACGGGCCCTACGCGAGGGAAGCAGGGATTAAATCATGTGCTAGAGCTTTTTCGGTTTTGAAATCATATAAAGATAATAAAAGTAACATTTTGAGAGGTGTTTGTTGTTGTCAACGACTGGTAGCGGGTACTCTAACCCCCTTGCCAAACAAACCTCCAAAGAGCGGCTCCCATGAAGGACGTTATCTCTACCGGCAAGGTAGATCATCCCTCTTCTCTTTTGTTTACACATGTATTTTAGTTTATTTAAGGGTTGACACTCCTCCCAACCTTTGCTTACACAAGCCATGGCTAACCGAATCCTCGGGTGCCTTCCAACAATCTCATACCATGGAGGAGTGTCTATTGCAAAATTAAGTTGCTTACGATGAATCGGGGCAAAATATGTGAAGAGAATTATTAATGAAAGTTAATTAATTGGGGCTGGGAACCCCGTTGCCGGCTCTTATTGCAAAATTATAGGATAAGTGGATGAAGCCACTAGTCCATTAGTGGAGGCTGCCTAACAAGGCTGAAAGATAAAACACCACATACTTCCTCATGAGCTATAAAACATTGACACAAATAAGAAGTAATAAGTTTTGAATTGTTTAAAGGTAGCACATGAAGTATTTACTTGGAATGGCGAGAAAATACCATGTAATAGGTAGGTATGGTGGACACAAATGACATAGGTTTGGGTTAAGGTTTGGATGCACGAGAAGTATTCCCTCTCAGTGCAGGTCTTTGGCTAGCAAGGTTAATTAGCAAGCATAAGAGTCGAGGGAAACAAACAAATATACATATGATAGAAACAATCATGCATCTTCCTTGTGAGCACAAACAATTTTAACTTCAGAATAATGAGCTATGAGCTAACAAGAAAGACAATGAAACATCTACATGTATTTCTCTTTTCTATTTAAACCTCAAAGCGTTGTTGCTATTGACCAATGCTAAGTTTGCCAAAACCAAATAGATTTATTCAATGCTCCCAAAGTGATACCTATACTAACAACAAGACGAATCATATGGCAGAAAGTGCAAACTAAAATAAGATGTGCAGTATGTAAATGATAAGACTTCTCATTGATATTCCATATCGATAACTCGCACCAAGGGATACATAGACAACTAAAGGAGAGATACTTCCAAACACAACCCATCTCATATGATAACTTCCCTACTCATGATATGACACTACTTGACAATAAAAGTAAAAGATAGTGATAATGTGATACCGCGGCACTCCCCAAGCTTGGAACAAACCAAGGGGATGCCAATACCGATGATGAATTACTCCTTTGGTGATGGTGGTGATGAATCCCTCATGCGCTTCTTACGGATCTCCTTCGGCTTCGGCTTCTCAGCTTGGCAAATCTGCACTAAGTCTCGAAGAGATTCATTGTTATCCGAAGTCGGCGATGGCGAACCTGTGACGGGCATCAAGTAGTATCCCAACATTCTACGGAGTCGGTGATTCTCCTCCTTGAGTATCTCCACTTCTCTTCTCAGAGTCCGGTATTGACCACAAAACTCATCGGTAGTCCGTAGAACCTCTTCCATCTTGGGGAAGGAGTCGAGGCTAAGAGCTGGTGGTAAAGGTCCCTGCAGGTTATGAGAGAAAGAACGTCGAGTGTCAATAGATCCCACCAAGATTTGCTTGCTCCCTCCTTCTTGCTGCTCTTGTCTTGATGGCACCTCCTTCACTTCTTCCTCCGAAAGCCCCTTGCCCTTGTTGTTGGGTGCCATGGTGCTTCTAGGCTAAAAACAGATCCTGGCAAAACAGCTCGAAACAAAACACGTCGAAAACACGATATACGGACCTCCAGGGGTCCGGGGGATTATATAGCAAAAATTTTCTCGACAAAAGGAAAGTACCAGATCGAACCAGAGTCGGAAAGGGGCGACGGGGCGGCCAGACCATAGGTCGGCGCGGGCCCTGGCTAGGCCGCGCCGGCCTATGGTGCCACGCCCTCGTGCGTCCTTTCCACTCCGTTTCGAACTCGTAATTTCTCATATTTTCCAGAAACAGCAAAAATATAGTTCGGAAAGTAAATTGCGTACTTTTCATTACCAGTACTGTTACCTATTCAAAGTCGAGTTCTGGCGGACTGTCAATTTGTCCTTTGATGAAAGCTTCCGGTGTTTCCACTCGAATAATATCAACATCAACATTATAAGAATCACCTGAGATATAATGCTTGAGTCTTTGTCCATTCACCACTTGCGTAGCATTGCCTTGGAGAGAGCTAATCTTGATTGCTCTGAGCGATACACCTCCTCGACAACATATGGTCCTTCCCATTTCGAGAGTAATTTCCACTGCAAAGAATGCGAGACGAGACCGATACAATAGGACTTTATCCCCAATATTAAACTCTCTTTTGATGATCCTCCTATCATGCCATTTTTTAACTTTTTCTTTAAAGAGTTTAGCATTTTCATAAGCTTCGCTTCTCCATTCATCTAGAGAACTTAATTGTAACAACCTCTTATCACCGGCAAGTTTAGGATCTTTATTTAATTCTCTAACGGCCCTATAAGCTTTGTGTTCTAACTCTAAAGGTAAATGACAAGCTTTTCAGTAAACCATTTTATAAGGTGACATTCCCATGGGGTTTTTATAAGCGAGTTCTATAAGCCCATAGTGCATCTCTCAATTTACTAGTCCAATTCTTTCTAGATTTATTAACGAGTCTTTCCCAAAATAGATTTAATTTCTCTATTTGATAATTCTACTTGACCACTACTTTGAGGGTGATAAGCGGAAGCAATTCTATGATTAATACCATACCTAGCAAGAGTCTTTCTAAAACCTCCATGAATAAAATGAGAACCTCCATCGGTCATAATATATCTAGGAACTCCAAATCTAGGAAAAATAATATCTAAAAGCATTCTTAAAGAGGTCTCACCATCGGCACTTTTTGTAGGTATAGCTTCCACCCATTTAGTAACATAATCAACGGCAACAAGTATATGAGTGTTACCTTCCGAAGAGGGAAAAGGTCCCATGAAGTCAAATCCCCAACAATCAAACGGTTCAATAACAAGAGTATAATTCATTGGCATTTCATTGCGTACTGGAGATATTACCAACCCTTTGACATTCATCACAAGATAAAATAAACTTCCTTGCATCTTTGAAGAGAGTTGGCCAATAAAAACCTGATTGTAGAACCTTTTGCGCGGTTCTTTCTCCGGCGTGATGTCCTCCATAAGCACTACCATGACATTTACTCAATATCTCTTGTTGTTCATATTCGGGGACACATCTTCGCATAATACCATCCACTCCTTCTTTATATAAGTGTGGGTCATCCCAGAAATAATGCCTCAAATCATAAAAGAATTTCCTCCTTTCTTTGAGCTGAAAAGGTTGGAGGCAAGTACTTGGAAACAATAAAGTTAGCATAATCGGCATACCATGGACTGTCTCGCGAGCTCACCTTTATTACAGCCAATTGTTCATTTGGAAAACTATCATTAACGGGAACGGGATCATAAGCAATATTTTCCAATCTAGACAAATTATCGGCAACGGGATTATCGGCACCTTTCCTATCTACAATATGTAAATCAAATTCTTGCAACGAAGTACCCATCTAATAAGCCTCGGCTTAGCATCTTTCTTTGTCATAAGGTATCTAATTGCGGCATGATCGGTATGAATAGTAACTTTTGAATCAACAATATAAGATCTGAATTTATCACAAGCAAAGACTACGACCAACAATTCCTTTTCGGTTGTAGCATAATTTCTTTGAGCAGCATCAAGGGTTTTACTAGCATAATGAATAACATTCGAGTTTTTTATCTACTCGTTGTCCAAGAACGGCGCCTACGGCAAAATCACTAGCATCACACATAATTTCAAATGGTAAATTCCGGTCGGGGGTTCAACTATAGGAGCGGTTGTTAAGGCTTTCTTAAGAGTTTCAAAAGCTTCCTTACAATCATCATCAAAAACAAATGGTACATCTTTTTGAAGGAGATTAGTAAGAGGCTTTGAAATCTTGGAGAAATCTTTAATAAATCTCCTATAAAACCCGACATGACCAAGAACACTACGAATACCTTTAACATCCCTCGGATAGGGCATCTTCTCAATTGCTTCAACTTTAGCTCTATCAACTTCAATACCTCTTTCAGAAATTTTATGTCCCAATACAATTCCTTCATTAACCATAAAGTGGCATTTCTCCCAATTAAGAACAAGATTAGTTTCTTCACATCTACTGCAAAACTTTATCAAGATTTCGCAAACAACTATCAAATGAATTCCCATAGACAGAAAAATCATCCATGAATACCTCTACAATACTCTCACAAAAACCATGAAAAATAGCGGACATGCATCTTTGAAAAGTAGCGGGAGCATTACATAAACCAAAAGGCATACGCCTATAAGCATAAGTTCCATAGGGACAAGTAAAAGTGGTTTTCTCTTGATCTTTAGCTTTAACAGCAATTTGTGAAAACCCAGAATAACCATCAAGAAAACAAAAATGAGTATTTTTAGATAACCTTTCTAGCATTTGATCAATAAATGGTAAAGGGTAATGATCTTTCTTAGTAACTTTATTAACTTTTCGAAAATCAATGCACATTCTATACCCTACAACTACTCTTTGAGGAATGAGCTCATCATTATCATTAGGCACAACGGTCATACCTCCTTTCTTGGGAACGCAATGCACGGGACTAACCCATCTACTATCGGCAATAGGATATATAATACCGGCTTCAAGAAGTCGTAATACCTCATTCCTTACCACTTCCTTCATCTTCGGAATTAGACGACGTTGAGGTTCAACAACGGGCTTTGCATCATCTTCCATATTAATAGCATGTTGGCAAATAGATGGAGAAATCCCCTTTAAATCATCAAGAGTGTAGCCAATAGCTCCTCGGTGTTTCTTCAATATTCCCAATAACCTTTCTTCTTCAAACTGCGAAAGCTTAGAACTAATAATAACGGGATATATTTTCTTATCATCAATATGAGCATATTTAAGATTATCGGGTAAAGGCTTTAAATCAAAAACAGGATCTTCCTTTGGTGGCGGTGTTGTACCCAAATCTTCCATAGGTAAATCATGCTTGAGAATAGGTTGGCGAAGAAAAATCTCCTCAAGCTCCTCTCTTTCTTTCCTAAAAACTTCACTCTCGCTATCCTCCGGATGTTCGTTGCAAAGGATTATTAGGAACAAGAACAATAGATGCACCTTTGCTCCATTTTAAAATCATTACTAGGCAAATCAGATTTATAAGGAGTTTTAGTAAATTTAGAGAAGTTAAACTCATAAGATTCACCAGCAAATTTAGTCAAAATTTTCTCTTTCTTGCAATCTATAATAGCTCCACAAGTATTTAGAAAAGGTCTACCAAAAATAATAGGACAATAATCACTAGCGAGCGGACCCTAGTACCAAAAAGTCAGCGGGATATTTAATCTTACCGCATAGGACTTCCACATCTCGAACAATACCAATTGGTGAAATAGTTTCTCTATTAGCCGGCTGAATAACCACATCAATTTCTTCAAGTTCACAAGAATCAATTTCATGCATAATCTCCGTGTAAAGCTCATACGGAATAGCACTAACACTTGCACCAATATCACATAATCCATAATAGCAATGATCACCAATTTTAACGGACATCATAGGAACACTAGCTTGTTTGGGTTTATTAGGATGTGAAACAATATTAGAAGCATCTTCACGAGAAAATAATATGACCATCCTCCACATTTTCGGTCACAAGATCTTTAACTATTGCAACGACGAGGTTCAACTTTTATTTGTTCTTCGGGTTCTACGGGTTTCTTTTCACTTTTATGAACCGCACTATTTATAACGAGTACTCTTTCATTTTAGCGGGAAAAGGAGTTTTTTCAATATAAGCTTCGGGAATAACGCGATCGGCGGTTTCAATTACAACACACTTATTAATAGATGAATCAATTTTATCTTTATACGGTTCATGATACTTATCAAAATTCTTCTTTGGCAATTCATAATGAGAGGCAAAAGCTTTATAAAGATTTACGGCGACTTGAGAATCAAGACCATATGTAGCACTCATATTACGAAATTTATCGGTATCCATAAAAGCTTCAATGCATTTATAATCATAAATTATACACGATTCTCTACCTTTGTCGTTCTCCCAACCTTCGGTATTTTCTTGGATTCGATCAAGAAGGTCCCTTTTAAACTCTTCTTTGTTGCGTGTAAATGATCCAGAACAAGAAGTATCCGGCAAGGTCTTGTCTTGAAAAGAAAGTCTTGCATAGAAATTATCAATAATAACATTACCAGGAAGCTCATGAATGGGGCATTTGAGCATCAAAGACTTCAATCTCCCCCACGCTTGGGCAATACTCTCTCCATCATGAGGCCAAAAATTATATATGCGATTCCGATCCTTATGAATTTCACTTGGAGGATAGAACTTAGAATAAAACCGGGGCACAATATCATTCCATTCAAGAGAATCCCCATTATCCGAGTAATTTATACCAATGCGCCGCCTTACCGGACAGCGATAAGGAGAATAATTTCTTCCTCACTTCATCCATAGCAATACCTGCACATTTGAATAACCCGCATAATTCATGCAAAAACGAGTAAATGATCACCGGGATGGACGGTTCCATCCCCTTCATAGCGGTTATCCATAACATGTTCAATAATTTTCGTAGGTATTTTATATGGTATTACTTCCTCACACGGCGCCTCATCCACTACCGTTGCAGTAGTAGTAGATTTCCCAAATAGAAAATGAAGAGAAGATCTCTCCATAATGACTTATAATAACAGGCAGAAATAAAATCAGCACAACAGTAAAGGTTTTCCTTACCAATTCCGCTTACCAATAGCGCTTCACTCCCCGGCAACGGCGCCAGAAAATAGTCTTGATGACCCACAAGTATAGGGGGTGTATCGTAGTATCTTCGATAAGTAAGAATGTCGATCCCAACGAGGAGCGAGAAGGTGTTGACAAGCGGTTTCGATGAAGGTTTCACTTGTAAATGCTCACGGACAAGTATTCGGGAGGTTTTGATGTAACGGATGAAATAAATACGAGTAAGTAAAATGCGAGAGAAATAATTGCAGCGAGTGGCCCAATCCTTTTTAGCACAAAGGACAAGCCGGTTTGTTTACTTATAATGACCAAACGTTCTCGAGGACACACGGGATTTTAGTCTAGTGCTTTCGCTACATACGGCTAAATAATCTTCATTGTTATGATAAGTGTTGTGTGGGTGAACCTATGCTAATGTACCGCCCTTCCTAGGACTAAATACATACTTGTGATTATACCCCTTGCAAGCATCCGCAACTACAAGAAAGTAATTAAGAATAAATCTAACCACGGCCTTAAACTGCGAGATCCTGCAATCCCTCCTGCATCGATATACCAACGGGGTTTAGGTTTCGTCACTCCGGCAACCCCGCAATTAGCAAACGAATACAAGATGCATTCCCCTAGGCCCATAAATGGTGAAGTGTCATGTAGTCGACGTTCACATGACACCACTAGAAGAATAACACCACAACTTAAATATCACACCATTGAATATTACTCAACCATAGTTCACTACTAACATTTAGACTTCACCCATGTCCTCAAGAACTAAACGAACTACTCACGAGACATCATACGGAACATGATCAGAGGTGATATGATGATGAATAACAATCTGAACATGAACTTGGTTCAATGGTTTCACTCAATAGCATCAACAACAAGTATGAATAGATACGGGAGAGTTTCCCCTATCAAACAATCAAGATCAAACCCAAATTGCTACGGCGGTGACGAGGTGCTGCGGAGGAGATGGCGGTGATGATGGTGGAGATGATGATGATGGTGATGGAGATGATGTCCAGCTCGATGACGGTGACGATGGCGTCGATTTCCCCCTCCCGGAGGGATTTCCCCGGCGGATTCACTGCCCGCCGGAGAGCTCTTTTCTCTCTGGTGTTCTCCGCCCCGCGAGGCGGGCTGTAACTCTTCGCGAGGTACCCCTTCGGCTTAGGTTTTCGGGACGAAGGTTTTCGCGAAGAAAAGGAGGCGAAAGGGGTCGTGGGCCCTCCACACCACGTGGCGGCGCGGCCGGGGCATGGGCCGCGCCGCCCTAGGGTGTGGGCCCACCCGGCTCCTCCTGGCTCCTCCTTCGGCTTCCTTCGTCATCTTGAAAAATAGGATTTTTGGTATAATTTCCTTCCACGAGTTGATCTTCCGAAATATTGCGTTACGACGGTGCTTTTTCCAGCGAGAATCCTGGCTCCGGTGTTCAATCCTCCAATAATGATGAAACATGCAAAATAGATGAAATAACATAAGTATTGTGTCCCAATATGAAATATATCAATGAATAACAGCAAATTATGATATAAAATAGTGATGCAAATTGGACGTATCAGACCCTTGTACTGACCGGTCAGAAACGTGCCGTCGACACATAACACGGGTCGACAGTGTCTGAATGATTCGATGCATACACCGAACGAGAAATAGACTCTATGCAGAACCCTGTAAGATGGGGACTCCGGCAAAAACATGTCCTGGATGTTCACATATGTTCCTGGATTCCTCGCCTGCGGCGTACGCGGCATACGAACAACGGCGTCGTATGCGTCTCGAAATGAACCAAACCTCATCTCCATCGCCCTCTCGCTTAGCCCTCCAAGCCTTGCCATAAGAAATGGTGTAAAAATGATGCTTCTTAACATTCTTCCGTATGGCGTTTACTCTCATGGCTTGCCCTTCCACTATTTCGGTGTACGGCGAGTCGGGCTATGAGATTAGACGACAGGTTGCAATGATCATTGCGGATACTTACAAGCTCACAAGCCGTGCGGCACAAAGTCGCTCACACGCCATATTGTGTCATACTTAGGAACATACCCATGCACCCTTCCGGGACAATTGATGTCCACACATTCCATCGTCGGGTATTTTCCGGATGACACGGTTGTTCTCAGCTCCCTCCGGCTCGCCATTGCCCACTTAATTATTGCATCCCGCATATGTCGCTTCGACGAAACATGGTCCCTACGGCGAGATTGTTCTGGTGATACTCCCAGTTAGAATCAAGGCCATCATTGATTGTCATTGCAGACGAAAAGTTGTGATTCCATCTACCAGGAATAGGCACCTCCTCCCCATCAGACTCATCCGAATCATCATCATCAGTTTCACCTTGTGTATCTTCCTCTTCCATCTGATTCTGCATGTATCCATTTTCTTCGTCACCATCAACCTCACCGTCTTCTCCTGTGTAACCATCACCCTGGCCACTATAAACATCTTCCGCATGGCTGCTCTGTTCAGGCTCGTAACCACCGCCACCGCCGGGTGCTTGACTGCTTTGGCCTGATTCGTAACCACCTCCTCCACCATAACCGCCTTCAGGAGGCGCTACCTCCTTCGCCACCGGAAGAACTAATGCCACGGGGTTAGTTTCTCTCCTTTCGGATCCTTTTAACCAGCTCACCCACTTAGAGGTATCATCTACGGGCCTCGGATACCATAAAATGTTTGATACCGACTTAGTCCATAATGCATGCACACCCACTGTGTGCACTTCGGAGATTAAGCCCGAAACATTCTGTCAACCAATCCTTCACCTGCTCAATTGTCCATGTTCTAGGAGCGAGTCATATTCATCTCTACATATTTGAACTCACTCAGATTAACTCCCATTTCATTTGATCGGACACTACCCATACCATAGTAAAATACTATCTTCACTACATCTGTCGTCTTTGCTCACCTAAAAAAAATTCCGTCCGCGTCAACAAACGTAACTACTACACAACACATAAATAAACTAACACCAACAACACCCCACATTAACCTACACAGTTAACACTACTATGCAAAGATTAGGGTTTACCCTTGTAGCGTGAGCAGCCTCTCCAACTGCAGTAGCACGAGCAGCACGAACAACACACGAGCGGCTCGGCACCACCACGAACCGGCAGCAGCTCGGCCCCTAACACCACCACCAACCTCCACCACCAACCTCCACCACTTCATCACCATTGCTGCTAAATAGCACCACCAATCGTCTCCAAAACCTAACCCATCTGTAGATCGGGCTTCCCTCAACTAATAGCAGCAAAATGGTGAAGTTTTATCGGCTAAATCACTAGGGATCTGCAAAAATGGTGAAGTTTCGAGATGTGTTTTTGCGTGCAGGGAAGAGAGCAGGGAAGAAGAGAGGAGGAAGAAGAGAGAAGGAGGCCGGGTGTCTCTGCGTCAGCGCGTGGGAAGAAAATGAGGCCGGCCCTGCGGCAGCGCGTGGAAAGCCATGCACAGCTTTGAGGGTGCTGTCGGCTGGGCAGGTACAGCGCCCACCTGCAATCGGCCTGTAGTTGGCCGATCGGCCCGCGGCTGTCCGATCGGTCGGCTGCTGGCCAACCAGATCCTACTTTTGAAATTTTTTTAAATCGCGCGCTATTCCTACATTTACATAAAAAATTCGTATTATTTAAAAAAAATTCGCCCTGATTTCTACCCTCAAATCAAAAAAAAAAAAATCAGACTGATTTCTCCTCCCTCCACCGCCGCCGTCGCCCTCAGCCTCTCGTTCCCCCTTCACTCTACCGTTTCTTACACCGCCGACCGCCTAACCCCGCCGAGGAGTCCACTGCCGGCGCCGCCGACATCTCCGACCGACGAGCAAACCTACTGGAAACCTCACCGCCGACCTCTTGGTGAGCCGATTCCTCTTCTCCGGCTGCGCAGACGACAACAACTGATTTCTCCGCCACGCAGCCTCCCCACTCCGTCGCACCCCCGCGCGGGGGAGATGAGGGAGGTGGTGACGGTGCAGGTCGGCGGCCACGCCAACTTCGTCGGCTCCCACTTCTGGAACTTCCAGGTCCCCGCCGCCCCTCCGCAACCCTACCCCCTCCTCTCTCCGACAACCCTGTACCTCTACCACTGAACCCCCGCTCCTCTGCTCGCTCTGCAGGATGAGCTCCTCGGCCTCGCCGACGACCCCGCCGCCGACGCCGCCTTCAGGGCCGCGCCGCTCGACATGGACGTCCTGTACCGCGCGGGCGAGACGCTCCAGGTAGGTAGAACCCCCGCCGAATCCTGAATCACGCATCCTTTCAATCCATCGGATCCCGCTTAGCCGCACTGCTGATCCTGAATTTCCACAGGGCGTCCCCACCTACTGCCCCCGTCTGGTCTCTGTTGGCTCTCGCGGTAACGCTGCTTCTCTTCTTATAATTTCTCTCTATATGCGCTTACAGTTCCTGGTGCCGAATTGTTCACCAAGCATAGCAATGTGTAGCAAGCTTACAGCTCCTGGTGCCGAATTCGCTCCAAGTACATTACATAGTCTTGTCACCAATTTGCAGGGTCTCTTGGCTCGTTAAGTTGCTCCGGCGCACCTGGCCTCAGTACTGCCGCCTCGGAGCAGCTCAACATCACCACATGGCAAGTCACACTCCAACTTCGCCTGAATTTCTCTCCGTGCCGGCCTTGCTTACTGTGGTCCGCCATGCCTAGATTTTCTTTTGCCGTGGTCATCATTTATATTATGAGCTAAAGAGAAGCACGAGGTTGTTTCGGTGCGGTTTTGGATTGCTCGTTCAACTGGGTCAGAAATGCACTAACTGCAGACTACATAGCAGTAACTTTTGATATCTATACCTTATTGTGCAAATCGACGGAACAGAGTTAAATTTCCAAAGCAAGGACATATCCCATATGTTTGGCTAATTGTTGCAACCTCTAGCCTTTGCTGTATAAATAATATGATTATCTTGGAGATCGTGATAGTGCATACACTCATCCAGCTTGCTCTCAGAATTTCTGCATGGCATCTGCATACTCTGCTCAAACACTATCATTCAGATTTGGGATTAACTGCTGATAGCTTCCGTACAAATCATTCTATGAACGAGTTTTACATGCTGATTCTCATGATTAACTCCAGTTAGAGAGTGCGCCTATCAGTGAAAATGCATGAGCCTCAGAAAATTACCTTGCTGAGTCCGTTCTAATTATTGTAGGTCTGGAAATGTGACAAGATCGGTAGCAAAACCTCATGGACGGAACTTGTTTCTGCAAAGCTTAGCTGAAGATCAGATCGCAAGCATTAGCAGTGGTGGAAACAACTCCCAGGCAAATGTACAAGATAAGGACCTAGTCGAATGCCTAGAGAATGACGTCAACTTTTGGACTGACTATACCAAGGTTCAGTATCACCCTCAAAGCTTATATGAAATGAATGGGTCATGGACAGACTTTGAAAAGTTTGATAACTTTGGGACTGCAAGGGAGGTAGTTTCAGAATGGTCTCAAATGGAGGAGATGAATGAGAGGCTAAGGTTCTTTGTTGAAGAATGCGACCATATTCAGGTCCTATATCTTTTCCCCATAAACTATCAGCAAATATTCTATTTAGTAATTACAGTTATACTATGTTTTGTGCTTACTTATGTAAACTGTGATTTTCATATGACTTCTCTGATTGGCATTTTGTTGAGGTCATGAATTAATCCGTAATTTACTACAGGGTATCCAGTTTGTTGTGGATGATTCAGGAGGGTTTTCTAGTGTAGCTGCACAGTTTTTGGAAACCATTGCTGATGATTACACAAACACACCCGTATTGCTTTATTGTGTGAGGGATCCAGTTACATATGGATCAGCGAGGAATCAAAGGGAGACCATAACAAGATCGTTGCATGACGCTGTTTCATTTTCAAAGCTTTCGTCCTTTTGCAGTTTGGTGGTTCCAATTGGACTGCCTACTCTTAGTCAAAGTATGCTTTCGTTGACCAGTCTGTCTGATGTGATTCTGTGCTTCTCTGAAAGTTTTTGTTACCGGTTTTCTCTTCTCTGAGAGTTTCACTTTGTAGCATGATTAGATGTGTGAACTCTCATATATTTGCTGGAAGATATCATGTCCAATTATTCATTCTGTGGCTGTATCATACTTCTTTCCAGTAGCTTGCTATCTATCTAATTTCCTGTGCATTGATCTTATGCTGAAAACATTGCATTTGATCGCATTTTACATGAAATACAACACATTGTATATTCTGTGCGTGAACTTAGTGCTCATGTCATCCTACTATATGAAGTAGCTTAACTAAGCATCTGTCTATTTATTTATTTTGCTCAGAATATCCATATTGAATTATTTCAAGAGCATATAAGAGAGCTTACTCTGAATTGTTCAGGAAACAATTAAAATTTAACTCCATTTCATCAGGTTATTGTTCTTCTGTAGCATACCCCAACTTTCTTGGGAAAAAGGCTTTGATGTTGTTTTTTTTGTTGTTATTGTTGTTGTCATCAGGTTATCTGTCACCCTTCCTTTCTATACAAGACACAAAACCATTCCACTCCAGTGCCATTTCCGCTGCAGCTATACATACAATAACCGTACCATTTAGACTACAGAATGCCGGCCCGGCTTCAAACTTAGCGCATTCATCTGGTAATATCGACATACGTCAACTCGCGCACATAATATCGGATCAGGGTAGGCAGAACAAGGTTACTGCTCTGGATGTAGCAATGCCTGCCCCTTCTTTGAAAGGTACATCATACACCCTGTTTGGTCAGACTTGAGGTAGAGTTCAATACTTTTTTTTTGCTAACTGCATACTTTTAATTCCCAGATGGAAATGATTTGTGGAACATAAAGAGCCTGCACTCGCTAACCCCTGAAATCAGCGATGAAGAAGAAGATCCTTACTCTGTTGAATCGCTGGTGGTTCATGGAGTTCTGCGTGCAGGTTTGCCATCATATGCCTTTTGGTCCATTTAATCTTGCTATCTGCCATGCTACATAAGTAGTTGAGTTCTGTCTTTGTCTACTGTCACTTGTTGGCTACAGTGCTACTTGAATTTGTACATTTACATCTAGAGTACAAGTACTTCATATAAGTTTGTTGATACAGGTGGGCAACGAGCATCGATATCACAAGTGAAGGACTCTGTGTGCGCAGCCTACGAACGCAGGGCCACAAAACCAAAGTTCTCCCATCTCTCAGTGTCACCCTGCCCGCTACCCATCCCCCTCCCGTTCCCGTCGTTCTTCAGGAGCAACATTGGCCGGCATGGCGAGATCGTCGGGAGCCATTCCGAGGGAACCCCGCCAAAGGGTTCGCTCGATGTCGAGTCGATACCGATGGCGGCACGCCTGAGATCAAGCAATGCGGTCCTGCCCTTCATCGAGAGGCGCTCGCTGAGCCTCCAGAAGCTCGGCGTGGCCAGGGGCGCTCTGGGCACCCAGATACTCCGCGACTGGGGCTTCGGGAAGGAGGAGATCGAGGACTTGGCTGAGCACCTGGCAAGGATGGTCCGCGCCCTCAGTCCTGACGATGGGCTGACGTCGGATTCTGACTATGACTGACCATCCCGAATGGTCTTGGTTTTGTTCGTTGGGACATTCGGTATGGGTGTTACATGATACTGACACCGCTCTGTTTTTGTTGGGTTGAACTGTTGTGGTATGGGTACAATGGATGTGGGCGTAGCTGTAGAACATGTATGTACCTCCTGATGTGAAGCTAAAGATCAGAAGATGGGATCTGAGAGAGAGCCCATGGATGTTGGTTTTATCTTCAGAAATGGTGCATATGCATGGGCTGCATCAGCGTGCCACATGCAAATGTCGTGACATTCTGGCCATGTTTCAGGTTGTTGGATCTAGATCGACCTGACACCATTTTCGTGTTTACATTTCTGAGGTCGGCTTCCAATGCGGTTTCTGCATCGCACTTTAAGGGAGTTACCAGAGAAGGCAAGATGATGATGCAGATGGATGGAGACCCAACCTGCGGCAGCCAGGCTGTGTGTTGCTTGCTTCTACACCATTATTCTTCAGTTGCTAATATTTCTCCTTTTCGTCCACCCCTTTTTGTTGTAGTTTTCCACAACTTTCCTTCGTGGAAATTTGAATCTATATTTAGATACTATTTAGTGTCTACCTATATTTAAATTTTATTTTTTATGGAGCGGAGAGAGAAATATTTACATTTTCGCTAACTCTTAGTTTAATTCTCAGTCGAGTTTCACACCATTGCATTGTATCTGGATGTTCTAGTTGAGTTGCTATTCACAACTGAGATTTTACTACTTGCAACTCAGAATAATAATATAGACAGTTAAATAGCTTTAGATTCGTCTTAGTCATGAGTTACAACTCATGTTTCAACTGAAATTCCTAACCGAAAATTAAGTTAGTTCTCAGTCAAGTGATAATTAGTCACTTGGACGTTTTATTATTATGAAATGCCTGATTCTTCTGAGTATAAGAAAGTTGAGTCCACTTTGGTTCATAAAATTCAATATCACCATTTGTATTCCGCATGTGTCTCATTTTCCATGAGGTTATAAGGGCATCTCCAACGGCCCGAAGCAAAACGGATGCGAAAAGTGACCATGCACGTGGGTTGAAACATTGCAAAATGAGGAAACCTATATAGTGGGTTGTGATGGTCTCGCTTTTTTCGCTGCGAAGAAAGAACACCCAGTCACCCAAACAAGAGTTCTCGACGTTCGCGGTTTCTTCGCATCGTTGGTAGAACATACAGAAACCTATATAGTGGCTTCAGCTGGCTTACCATCTCCACTGCAAAGAAAGAACACCCTGGACCTAGAGCTAGCTATTGCTGTCTTCACCTAAGTTGTCAATGTGGTAGTGTCCGTGATAGCATGAGTCGTTAAACACGCTGATACTCATGTTGCAATCGCCTTCGTAGCGGCAGAGCAGCAGGCATCCGACCTCTAGGCCGTGGATGCGGGCAAACTTCTCGAAGCCGGTGTCGAGGTACATCTTGCCTTGCCTATCAAACAAGACCTCGACGGGCCACCGGCACTGGCCACGGCTGTCTTCGCGCAGGTTCACGGAGGCCGTCTTCCAACCGGCGAGAAACTCTGCGAACTTGTTCGGAAGTTTCTTTCTGCCGAGGGGATCCTCGGTGATCTGGACGACGAACTCGAAGTGCATGACAGAATGTGCACTCCCGCTCTGCAGGGGCGGTAGAGCGCGCATGCGACGAGAGTGCAGATCCAACATGGCCGCCCCTCCCCATTTTACGGGGGAAACAGCCGAGGGGGCGGTGTCGCTCATTTAGGCGGGCGGACACTCATTGCTAGGACTAGGGTACTGCATCGCTGCTGCGTGGCTATGAATTCACTTGGTCGGATCTGCGCCGCGCAGAAGACGAAGCAGATGTCACAAGTTGTGTCCGTGGAGCATCCATTTACATCAGACAACTTTGCGTCTATTTTTACGTCAGATGGAGATGCTCTTACGTTCAAACGTACCACAGTCGATTAATTCGCGAATGAGAGCATGACACTTTTCGGTTGGCGTGAGTGATTGGTGACTAGCTTGAGGTTTCACGTGGCCGGCATGTGCAAACAACGCGTTCGACGAGAGAGAGAGAGACCGACACACTCGACAAAGATAAAAGAAAAGCACCTGGCCTTGCTGACACGATCGAGTGAGCGAGGCATCGATCATTGGTGGGGAGAAACGACCACCGCGCGCGCTTGTTTAATCGCAGGTACCGTAGGATCAGTGCAGTCCCAAAACGACAACTTTTTCATAATCGTACGTCGCGTCACGGAGATTAGGGCGTTAAACACGTACTTAGTGTAGATAGATTGTGATGAACCGGCCGGTGACAGAGGCCATGAGGGCCCACGAGGCAGCGGCTTCACCCAAGTGAGTGTGTTTCTCGCTCAGGTCCAGATCTTAATCATGCAGAAGTTCGTTCGTTCCACGGCGTGCAAATCGTGTACCTCCTCCGTCTTTTTGTTCCGGAACGAGAGAATCTCCACGTACGTAGCATCTTCCTTTTGTCTTCTCATGATCCGGGGACGTGAGCGGTGGTTGTGCTCTCGCAAAGATACTTATATGCTTCTCCTTTCTCACGAGTTATTATTGTTATACAGGGATATAAATGATGACGTGGGCTTAGCCTAGTGGTTGGGGTCGCAGTGGCGTATCTAACGACCGGAGTTCAATTCCTGTCAAGGACGAATTTCGGAATTGTCACGCCAAGTCCCGTTTCTACTATATCAAAAAGTGTCTACTTCCTCCTAGACACGATTTTTTTTTTATACATGGATATAAATAGAGCATAAAGTTGCTGATTTTTCCAACCATTAAGCGAAAAATAGATATCAAATGAAAATACGTCAATAGAAACAAATTTTGCAAAAGGGAAGAAAAAAACAGAAATGAAATGAAAATATGGGAATAGAAACAAAATTTTGCAAAACGGGACCGGATTAATTTTAGCTGAAATGAAAATGGAACACCGTTTTTCAAGGGAACAAACCCAGAACATTTTCAGCTAATACAATTTTTTTCGTTCTAGGGTTGATTTGCATGGCCTAATCCAAAAAGCTCATTACATAATCTTATGAAGCAGAATTTTTAAGAACGACCATGCAATCCCTTTATGCACTCGAGAAGGCTTGAACATCTCAACCTTTCCCTTATTTTATAGTAGATTCAGCACCGTGCCAGAGCTAGGAAATAAGTTGGTTCCGGCGAACATCCACAAAGCTCCATGTGCTCCTTATTTGGACTGCATCTATTTTTCATAGTATATGTTTTTTTTTGTTTTGTTTTTAGGGTTCCTATATTCTTTTTTTCTTTCATGAAAAATATAAAAACAATTATGGTACGACTCAGTTCTGATTGTTTTCCCTCCGTTTTCATCCCTATTGTTATCAGGTCATTTTTTCTCTTCATATATTTTTATTTTTATACATGCTCTTGGGTTTTCGATTGTTCACATGGATGGGTGCCAACATGCACCTGAGAGGCCACCACCCCGCTATGACGCCGCTAAACACACTGTTGGTAATGAATGATGTTTCGTGAGAGCACACTTTTTAAAATATTGAATCAAACCTTCTAGACTGTCTAACTTCATTAGTAAGGCTGGGAGTTCATCCTATTTGATAAGAAAAAGATCAACCCCTTTTCTCTCCTTTCTTCTACGGAGTACACTTTTTTCTTTTTTGCAAATTATGAGACATAGGTTTCCCTTTCTTAGAACTTTGTAATGTGTACAGTATATACCATAACCTTTTTTTTTCCAATGGGTATATGTCCGTCCACGCGTTGTACCCACTATCTCCCAAGATATTTTGTTGTTGTTGCTTTATCATACTAGTTTTTTCAATCTCCATGAAATGTTTATTGGAACAAGTATGCCAAGAAAAAGCACTAGTGACATCCACAAAAAGAGGGAAATAAAATTGTACTCTAGTCGTCCGGAGACTCTGCTTCGGCAGTGACTGACTCCAGTGAGGAGGCTACTGGTAGTGGTAGTGGTAGTATTCTTGTTCTGACCCAGCGACTTGGCGAGCAACCGCGCCATCCGATTGGTCGCCATCCTCCATCGTCCTCCTCACAAGCGCGTCAACCCACGCGCGGCGGCGAGGAATCCGCCGGCCGGAGCAGCAGGCAGGCAGGGAGGGAGGGAGCCGAGGGAGGATGGAGAGCTACCTGGAGAACTTCGGGGACGTCAAGGGCAAGAACTCCTCCGACGAGGCGCTGCGGCGCTGGCGCAAGCTCTGCAGCGTCGTCAAGAACCCCAAGCGCCGCTTCCGCTTCACCGCCAACCTCGACAAGCGCGGCGAGGCGCAGGCCATCAAGCACGCCAACCACGTACGCGCGTCCCCCTCTCCCCTCTTCTGCTACCTCTCGCTCCCTGCTGCTTGATCCTCCTCGCGCCCTGAGTCTGTGGGGTTTCCCGCCGGGATCTGCGATCCGGAGCTCGGTTGGGTTTGCTCCAGTGCGCGGAGCTCGTTCGGTGTTATGCCGGCCGAGATCGCCGCCGCATCCTGCCGCTAGATTTAGCTTCTGCGGCACTGGGATCCATCAGGACGGCTGCTAGTAAGCCTAGCTAGAAGCTAGGGTTACACTGTCTGCTGCGCTTGTGCAAATTCAGCACCAGACTAGTTTTTGCACCACCAATTCCAACCTCGGTCGAGCAGGACCGTTCTTGGATGCTGGGGCTTGGGAGATTGGGAGTGGCCGTTTTGGAATCATACCTTTTTAGATTTATTATCACAACAGTGTGCTCCATCTTACTTGGTTTATGTATGTATAGTTTGCACTGCCGCGCAGCTTCCCAATTCGGTCACTGAGTAAATTTGGGAATCTGGCTGCTACTGTTTCTGCCCACATACTGCACACTAGCTTTATTTGTGAGCCTATTTTAAGAGGTTACTGAAATCCATACCGTGGGTGTGTCACAGGAGAAGTTGCGGGTTGCTGTCTTGGTGTCCAAAGCTGCACTCCAGTTTATACATGGTAAACTAACTGATTGCATAAATCCATCTTTTTCGGCAGTTTTTACCATTTCCTATGTAGTAATAAACTATCTAAGCTGCCGCCTGCTGACAAAAACGTATGCCGAGCAGGCCTCAAACTCCGAAGCGAGTACGTCGTCCCTGAAGAAGTCAAGGCTGCGGGGTTTCAGATTTGCGCGGATGAGCTCGGGTCCATCGTCGAGGGCCATGACAG
The DNA here is from genome assembly GCF_022539505.1 of Lolium rigidum. Classification (NCBI taxonomy): domain Eukaryota; kingdom Viridiplantae; phylum Streptophyta; class Magnoliopsida; order Poales; family Poaceae; genus Lolium; species Lolium rigidum. The sequence goes on along the minus strand of NC_061512.1, from coordinate 15,492,873 downwards.
CAAGAAGCTGATCACCCACGGCGGAGCTGCGGGGATAGCTGACAAGCTTGCGACGTCCCCGACCGATGGGCTTAGTACAGACGAGGACAGCATGAGGCGCAGGCAGGACATATATGGAATCAACAAATTCACAGAAAGCGAGATCCGCAGTTTCTGGGTCTTTGTGTGGGAAGCGCTTCAGGATACAACTCTCATAATTCTGGCTGTATGCGCCTTTGTCTCGCTGGTTGTCGGTATTGTGATGGAAGGATGGCCGAAAGGTGCTCATGATGGTCTGGGAATTGTTGCGAGTATCCTCTTGGTCGTGTTTGTTACCGCCACGAGTGACTACCGGCAGTCGCTGCAATTCAAGGACCTGGACAAGGAGAAAAGGAAAATTCAGGTGCAAGTTACAAGGAAAGGTTTCAGGCAAAGAATATCGATATATGATCTTCTTCCTGGAGACGTTGTCAATCTGGCAATCGGAGATCAGGTTCCTGCTGACGGGCTCTTCATTTCTGGGTTTTCTCTGTTGATTAATGAGTCCAGCCTAACTGGCGAGAGTGAACCTGTTATTGTAAACGAAGATAACCCTTTTCTTTTGTCGGGTACCAAAGTCCAAGATGGGTCCTGCAAGATGCTTGTTACAACAGTTGGTATGCGAACCCAATGGGGAAAACTAATGGCTACTCTCAGCGAAGGAGGTGACGATGAAACCCCGCTGCAGGTCAAACTTAATGGAGTGGCAACTATCATTGGTCAGATTGGACTATTTTTCGCCGTCATAACTTTCATCGTCCTGTCTCAAGGGTTAATCGGCCAAAAATATCACGATGGGAAGCTTTTAAGCTGGTCAGGGGATAATGCACTGGCGATGTTGGAGCATTTTGCAATAGCAGTTACCATTGTGGTTGTTGCTGTTCCTGAGGGTTTGCCCTTGGCAGTCACACTGAGCCTTGCATTTGCAATGAAGAAAATGATGAATGACAAGGCACTGGTTCGCAACTTAGCTGCTTGTGAAACTATGGGCTCAGCTACTACCATCTGCAGCGATAAGACAGGAACACTCACAACCAATCATATGACTGTTGTCAAGACCTGCATTTGTGGAAATATCAGAGAGGTTAACAATCCTCAGAATGCGTCTAAGTTGTGTTCAGAACTTCCAGAAAATGTTGTCAAAACTCTTCTGGAGTCTATATTCAATAATACAGGTGGTGAGGTTGTTATTAACCAAGATGGGAAATACCAGATCCTGGGTACCCCAACAGAGACAGCTATATTGGAGTTTGCAATGTCAATAGGTGGAAATTTTAAGGCAAAACGTGCTGAAACTAAGATTGCGAAAGTGGAGCCTTTTAATTCCACAAAAAAGAGGATGTGTGTCCTGCTTGAGCTTGCTGAAGGAGGATACCGTGCTCATTGTAAAGGCGCTTCAGAAATAGTATTGGCTGCGTGTGATAAGTTCATAGACGAGACAGGTGGTGTTGCTCCTCTGGATAAAGCAACTGCTGACAAGCTCAATGGTATTATTGATAGTTTTGCTAGTGAAGCTCTTAGGACACTGTGCCTTGCTTACAGGGAAATGGAAGATGGCTTTTCCATTGAAGAACAATTACCATTGCAAGGGTACACATGCATTGCTATTGTAGGTATTAAAGATCCTGTTCGCCCAGGTGTGAGAGAGTCTGTTGCAATTTGCCGATCTGCTGGAGTTATGGTGAGAATGGTCACAGGTGACAACATTAATACAGCAAAGGCAATTGCTCGTGAATGTGGTATACTCACTGAAGATGGTCTGGCTATTGAAGGACCAGAGTTCAGGGAGAAAAGCCTCGAGGAACTCCTTGAACTGGTTCCAAAAATCCAGGTTTGATGTGTGTTTAGTATCTCTTAACCTCTAAAAGTGCTGAATATCTGCCTACAAGTCTCATCTCGTGATTGTGTGTTTTAAAGGTAATGGCCCGATCATCACCACTGGACAAGCATACACTTGTAAAGCATTTACGCACAACATTCAACGAAGTTGTTGCTGTTACTGGTGATGGCACAAACGATGCTCCTGCTCTGCATGAAGCAGATATTGGACTTGCAATGGGCATTGCTGGGACTGAGGTGAGAATGCTTAGTCGTTACAGAGAGAGCACACCAGTTAGTGCACACCAGTTAGTGCTATTAATCAGCTAGAATATATATCATGCTGTATCTTTATATGCATTTCTGCAATTTCTTAAGCATTGCTGGATCTAAAAATGCTAATTCTGTATTGTATCTTGCTATTCACTAAACCTAATACACACTCATTCAGGTGGCGAAAGAGAGTGCTGATGTCATCATTCTGGACGACAACTTCTCCACAATTGTAACGGTTGCTAGATGGGGACGCTCTGTTTACGTCAATATTCAAAAGTTTGTGCAGTTTCAGCTGACTGTGAATGTTGTTGCTTTGCTAGTCAACTTCTCCTCTGCTTGTTTTACAGGTAAACCCCCTGACCTTGATTCTGTAGACTTCAGATACCGTACAGCCCTATCTGATTATTTACACTTGCAATGACAGGAAATGCGCCGCTGACAGCTGTTCAACTTCTTTGGGTCAACATGATTATGGACACACTTGGCGCGCTCGCGTTAGCCACCGAACCACCTAATGATGACTTGATGAAGAGAGAGCCAGTAGGAAGGACAGGGAAGTTTATCACAAATGTAATGTGGAGGAACATTTTTGGGCAGTCTATCTACCAATTTGTTGTTATGTGGTATCTCCAGACGCAAGGGAAAACCTTTTTTGGGCTCGGAGACTCTGATTCTGATAATATCGTGCTAAATACAATTATTTTCAACTCATTCGTCTTCTGCCAGGTATGTATACTGGTGCAAATCCTCTGTTTTCCACTTGTGATCTGTTTACTTGGACCTGGGCGATACCTGATATAACAGAAGGCAAGAGATACCTGATTTGGAGCTAACCATTTCATGCAGTCCCCTTGTTTTCTATTGCAATCTGTGATTACTTTGGAAAACCACATGCCAGAACTTTAAAGAATATAATGCAATAACCCAGTGCTCTGTTTTAGTTCGGTAACTAAACACAGGTGGTAGAGGGTTAATATGAATTTGGTGGAAACAATATGTGTAGTGCCGCATGCAGATCTGTGGTGTCAAAAGTTCTTAAATGAGATTGCACATTCTTTTGTACTGTCGAACCTGATCTGTCACTGATTTGTCATGCGCTATTTCAGGTGTTCAATGAGATAAGCTCGAGGGAGATGGAGAAGCTCAACGTGCTCAAGGGCATGCTGAATAATTACGTCTTCATGTGTGTCCTCACCAGCACGGCTGTCTTCCAGTTCATCATGGTCCAGTTCCTGGGTGAGTTTGCCAACACTACGCCTCTCACCGGCCGCCAGTGGCTCACCAGCGTGCTCCTTGGCCTTGTTGGGATGCCCATCGCCGTTGTTGTGAAGCTCATTCCTGTTGGGTCCTCATGATGAAGATGGTCTCCGCAAAATGAAGCACGGGCTCAGAATCAACCGATTTCCTATTGTGTGGAGATGAACCTCCATGCAGAGTCTTTGGGGATGCATGGAGAGCAGGCCTGGGAAGAGCTGCACTGGACAAATTTTGTAGCATATCAATTTGGGAGATTTGCACCGTACTGTGTAAGGAACATTTGTGGTTGGTGCTGGGTCTCAGGGTCTGCTCGTTAGTGCAGCAGAATTGTAAGATTTGTGTCTGTTTTGGGGTTCAGACCAGAAAGAATATATATTCTGTGGATCGATGAACAGATAAATCTGATCGTTTCAAACCATTTCTTCCATTGCTTATCTGCCATAGCCAAAACAACGTGTTCCTGCGGGAGTTGAAGTGTTCACTTGCGAAATTCTGGCATTCCAAATGCCTAGCGTTTCTAGTAACATGACAAGCTATAATCTTTTGTTGATAAACGGGATTCTAACGCCTAGAGTTTCTACTTTGGAATGAAATAATTCGTTACGTTTGTTATGCTACACCTCAGATTTTATCGTTCCACAACCCATATGTGGAATGGTAAACGTATTGCCACCATTTGGACTATCACACATCGTCGCCCGCTTCTATATGTCATAGTTCAGTTGTTGTGGTTCTGACAAACAAATTTTTCGATAGCAAGGTTATTGTAATTTAATTGATACATTTGCTTAGCTCCACAGTGGTTAGACCCGAGATCATTACAAATTGAATATAGCCAACCTTACAACTAGGAACAGCCAAATTAAGTTCGCTCATTTTATAATACAACTCGATCAATTAGTCTAGATCGTCTGAGCTTTTGACTTGTTTGCAATCTAGCATATTCCACGAAATATCCAATCTTAGTATTGTGCTTGGTTGTAATTTTTCTATCTCAACAAATGTATGACTGGCACAGATTCTAAACTGGTCAACTTAGATCATTTTTGAACCGGGTTCAGCTTACATCGTGCTACCAAGTACTCCTAAGTAATTCATATTAGAGCTGCAGCAACCCAAAGATAATTAGCCACATGATGATTATCTATTGAGCCGGCCGGCACAAGAACCGAAGCAAGGCAGAGAAGAAGCGTGATGCTGCCGAGACAAGCATGGTTCTGACGGAGTAGGGTTGCATGCATGCTGTCGCCGATCTCGAGGTTGACCAGCCACACAGCCAGCTAGGAAGCAGCTCCATCGATCCGACTCATGATGCAAAAACAAGTTCAACGAACAACCAAATGGCAAACACACACATGCCTACGAGTAGCACTGTAGTAGTACATCACTCACTATCTAGGAGGGATGTGTATGTATAACAACAGTCTGCTACATCTTCACACCATATTCTGCGACAACTTTGTAAGGATAGCTGTTGTTGTACCATTGTATTTTTTAAAAACAAATGTTGTACCATTGTAGGTAAGTGCTCCAAGTTCTACGAGCTAGTTGAAATATTAAGTATGTATACAACTAAATTATTAAAAAATAAAAAAAGATACCCCACCAAAATGACCAGATGCTCATGGCGGCAGGAAACAACCTATGGTGACAACTAGACCATGAAAGAGATTCTCCAACACCAATATCTTCACTAAGAGAGCAATGCACAAGCATCGTCGTTGCCCGATCTAACCACCACAATCACATCATAAGTTTTCACACGGTAGAAAGTTTGAGCAATCTCTAGATAATGCCTTTAACCAAGAAACTGGCTAGAATCCCACAATTGTCACGTACAACCAATGAAGATCATACCTCCCTGAAAACAGAGAATCGGTACACAAAAAGCATCACCAAAACAAGAATCATTGGTCTTGCCACCACAACAACATCGCATGCGTTACCTGTAGGTATTAAACTTCGAGGCACAATTCGAAAGGTTGTGGCTGTGTGATGGTATCTATTAAAAGCCGGTAGGGATAATGTGTCAGGATAGTCTACCTATGACACTTTTTTTGGGCCCAGCACATACGATCCGCAACGTGATCTAGTCAGCGCATCTAGACGATGCGTCCCGGTAGATCAAAAACGGTGCAAAATTTAGTGTTGTGTTCAGAGAAGGTGTGAAACAATCAGTTGTCGTGTTAGGTACACCTTTCAGCGGCTCTAAAGTTAATTACAATTAGTGCTAAAAATAGTTTATCCATTCCATTCAATCATAATTTCCATTTCGTTATGATATAAATAACATTTATTAAAAATATATAAATCACTGAATTACAATGCAACCACTTAAAATGAGATTCATTCAGATCTCATTAATCAAAGCATTGATAAGCACATTAGAAGCTTGAAAATTAAAATATGACTTTTATAATAATCTAAAGATAGATTTCAGTATGTTTTGGAGGGGAAAACCTCATATCTACAAAGTTGATCACCAATATCTTCATTTAATGTTTGCAAGGTTGACACGCGGAGTGTCCATGTCAACATCATGAGGTGATGTAGAAGGATTAGGAATAGTTCAGCCAAGCCGCTCCCGTGTCGCTCCCCCTAGGCGACACCGGGGCGAAACCCTAGCCGCTAAAAAGCCAAGACCGGTGGCCTCCCCTGCCACCGCTGCCACTGATCTGGGCGGCGAGCCCCGGAGGATTGGATCGCGGCGAGGGATCGCTGGTGGTGGCTGGGGACGATGCCGATATCATCTGTGCGCGGAGGCTAGGGAGGCAATCACGGCCGTGCGGCGGTGGCGACGACGTCTTGGGCCTAGCATCTGCGCGAGGTGGAGTTCCTGCTCACGGCGATGGGGCGACACCCTGTTCGTGACGGCGGGGGCTTCCCTTGGACGTCCGGGCATGGGACGATTCAGCGTCTGTAGGTCTAGCTGCGGAGCCCGGAGATGCATGGGGAGGCGGCGCGGTGCATGTTGCCGGCCTTGCCGCGGCGTCATGATGGGCATCTGGCTCGGGGAATTGACAAGTTAGTCAGCGCTAGCGCGTGGTTTGTGCGTTCGCTTGCCTCCTCTTCCGCGGTAGGGGTCAGTCGGCGAGTGGCAGCGTGGGGGCCGCTAGCTCGCTTGAATAATGGTGGCGGTCCTAGGGTTCTTCTTGCACCAAGATGAAGATCTGCTTGATGCGTATCCCCTTTGATATGGCCGGAGTGGCAAATTCCGGAAGGATCCGCCGACGAACTCCATTGGGCGCATCATGCCTGGAGATTGATGGATTGTATGGGATGCGATCGTGCGCATCCATGTTTTTTTCGACCGTTTGGCTTAAGGAGGGAGCGGCGCGAAGCTCTGCTATCTCTTGCCATCTTGGAACATGTGTCATTACATGGTGAAGTCAGGGGCGGAGAATGTCATGAAAACGAGAGCTGAGGACTATTAATGGTGGTTCGGGTCTTGGCAGCAATGAGGAATTTGTTTGGTGATTCGGGACTCATATATAGTAGCGGTATGCAAGTGGAGGAGACAACATGGGAGAAGTTCATAGTCGAACCTTTCAGGGTGTAAATCAAAAGTCTGACCTTAATTGGTTGTGCCTAGCAATGGACTTGTTGAAGGCATTATTTTAAGAGCGAAACCTGTCTCTAGGGTGAAAACCTAAGATCTATGATCAGGCGACGATGGCGTTTATGCACTGTTTTCTTCTTGGAGGCGTCAATTTTGGAGAACTCAGACTTGAGGTATTGTCTTGGTAGTGGTTGTATTGCTGCTACGAGAAATAGATCACTGTAGCGGGACTTCTCCTTTTTTAGGTATTGCATTGTTGCATAGGCTAAATGTAATTGGTATATTCACGATATTAATATATTTCCTTTGTTGAAAAATTGTCATCAGCATGATCATGCATGCACAAGTTTTTTTTCTGTCGGGGAGTGCATGCAGTCTTGATGATTCCAAACTACACATGTAGAGTGTCCACGTCATCAGCTAGCCTCTAAACATCCGCATGAACATGCATGTTTGATTTTTGTCCGCCAAAATGTATGCAACTCGATTCATGCTATTTTTTAATATATGAACATAATCTTTCATTCCTCTGTTAAGGCGCATGGTATCGACTAGTTCGCTCTATGTTTGAATCCATGTACCAAAAATGAATAGGCATGCGATTTTTTTTATAGATTATAATTTGTGCCATTAAATATAAAATGGTCATTATGCACTAGACCTTTAGTTGACATATTTACTCTCCATGTGACGAACCCTAATAAGGAGAAACCTTACTGTGATACCAATTGAAAGGATCAAGATGTTGACTAGAGGGACCAGGGTTGGGGGGGGGGGGTCCAACAACTTATGCTAAACAAGATTCAAACAGCTACAAGTTATTAAGCATAAGTAGAAGAGCTCGACTATAGAGATAGCTGAAGCATGCAGAGACGAAGATGTATCCCAAGTTTAATCCCAGGAGGGGGGAGGGGATTTGAGCTTATTACTCATGGGTTCTTGGAACCCTAGACGGTTTATGTTCTCGTGGAGCTCAATCATTGTGGCGTAAATCTCATTGGTGATTCTTGGGAGCCTCCGATTAAGTTTTGGAGTTCCTGTCAAACTTCTTGCCAAGGTTTGCTTGATGCCTCCATAGGCACCGCAAAGTGGACCGAGGCACCTTAAATTGTGTGAGGGCTCGAGGAGAATAAGTTGATCCTTGGTGGCACTTGGGGAGCTACTTTCACCCACCAAATCCTCACGGATAACTCAAAGGATGCAATAAATGCAATGGAAAGAACACAAGAACTGTTCAAGTCCTTCACTCCTAAATCCACTAAAGCAACAAATTTTATGGATCAATATGACATGAAGAACAATGAGGAGATCAACAAATAACTCCAAGATATGGATACAAAAGGTTCCCCTCGCCTATAGGAGAGATTGAATAGTGAAAAATTAGATCTAGATCTCTTCTTTATTTTTTCTCAAATCAATGCAAGAATCATGGACGAGTAGAGAGAAAATAATGTGGAATAAAATGTGATCCAAAACTTGTTGGGAACCACTATGGCAGAAAGCTCCCTTAAATAGCTCCCCAAAATATTTAACTGCTATGGACCAATCCGTGCTTGGTCGGATAGGCTGGCCTAGTAAAGGGCGTGTTGCCCCTAATTGTATTTTGGTGAATATGATGGAGAGTCTCTTAGTAGTGACAATGCAAGACTACATGCTCTCCGAATGAAGTTACAAGGTCTTGGATGTGAAAAGTACAAAGATGGTTTTATGTGGATGATGATTTCATCAAGTCCAATATCATCTCAATGATTGCTCTAGGCAATCAAAAATTGGCTCTCAATATGCAATTCCTTGATTCTCGCAAGAAGATGAACCGAGATGACCTTGTCTCCAACTTTGTTGCAAATGAGAAAATGGCTGCACAAGGCAAGAAGACCAATGAAATGGTTCATGCACTTAACTCCCCCAACCTTATTGTGTTGAAGGCCAAGTAAGTATATGTGGATGAAGAATGATAAGTCTATGAAGATCAAGAAAGAAATTACAACACTAGTACAAAGCGTATCTATGAGCTTGTATCTTATGTGAACGCCTCATTTGCAACGGAGGTAATAGCCATCACCGATGATGCCCATTTTTGGCAACGACTACTGCCATTTCTCCATTTTCATAAGGTTATGCTCATCAGTTGGTTATTTCAGTTCAAATCGTTTGCACTGGGATACTTTTTTTGGGCTATAACAGTAATATTTTTGATAGCAAATTAAAATGTTGACAACACAAGCACAAAACGGTAGCAACTTTTATTCATAACACATGACCGATGTATTTAAATTTGTACCGTACTATCGATTATACATTGTCATGTCAATAGCTATAATTATCTCACTAAATCTATAAGACTATCTACAATAGCACAAGGAGCTGTTTCATGCTTTTCGAAACCATTTTTCTTACGTGCTCACACAAAGAAATTTTTCTTACGTGCTCACACAAAGAAATGTCAGTGAAAAAGAAAAGATAGAATATGAGTTTCACCTGAACTCACTATCCACATGCAACGCGCGCGCACACACACAATATGTTGTCAGGGATGGTGTAGAAGATGACGTCGATCCCATAGTTGCCCCCATTATGTAGGCTTCTCGTGGGTGTCCCATTCATGTCCGAGTAGGGTTTCCCGTATTGTGTGCCAAGTTTGAGAGATATCTTTCCTTACTACGGGGTGACTTTGACCAAGATTTTTTAGGCACCGAAGTGCCATAGTGGGATCCTAAGGCTTATACTTAGCGGGATGGATTGGGGTACCCATCCATATGCCATGGTGGTACAGGCCGCTTCCGTATATCATTCGAATGGGAGAGCCCTGCCACCACAGTCAGCAGCCTCACCAGGCGGTGGCGGATGGAACCAGAGGTAGACGATGATGTTGTTTAAGGTGGCATCGGGGATGAGAGGGCGGGTTTCTTTTCTTAGATTATGATAATAACATTCTTTCTCAATTACATCAATACAAACATTGCACCATTGGACATCATGCTAGAATGCATAGACTGTTTTAGTCCATTCAAATGGCATAAATGGCATATATACCCTAACTTGATGCATTGTATATTAAAAATTGCCAAACCCATGGCGCAACAAAAGTTAGATTGGCCACATAATCCTCATGGTACTCCAAACGAAAACATGGCAGATTATAAAAAAAATCTGAATACAAAAAAGCCTATTAGTGGGACACCACCCAAACCGGAACATAAACACCTTGCATGTAATCCACTCAAAAGCTTGTTGACGGCTTCAAGTGTTCCTTCCGCTAATAGGTTTGGCATTTGACAGGAAAATTGGCTATTTTATATAGCTGAAGGTGGTGTTTTTAATTCCGAGGTTTGGTTGTAGTAGTTTTAGAATATTAGTACCTTTCCAATTCAAAATATTCTAAAACAATGCAGGAATAATAAGATTGCAAAGCCATGCCATAACCGTAAAGGAAATTTCCACCAAAGTTTGTTTTTAGGCATCATAGAAGGAACATAGAATCTTTACAACATACTGAACTAAATCTTTTTTTCCAATAAAACATAATGCCATGTAGTATTTACTGACTATAGACTAATTACGTGTATCAAAAACCCCACATCGGAAGATTACAAACAATTAAAATCCTAAAATTTCATTTTAAAAATCTGTTAAACCAAAGAAATTAGTTGGTCGAAATGAAAACATTGACATACTTTAAAAACTGTGCTTTCCATATTTACACCAAATGAAGATTACAAGTGTTAACAAATGGAGTGTTCGCCATGGATTTACCATGAACAAACATTACAAGTTTTTTTTTTTCGAGCGGTCAAAGATTACAAGTATCAACCAAGAAGAAAGAGTCTACCATTATCTTGCCATCAAGTTACATGATGAGTTCTGGACAAATAAAGTCACCATCTCTGCATACTACAAGACTACCCCCAAGCTGTACAAAGGAGACAGATCATCACATTACACCAGTGCTATCTTGCCACTGCCAGCATAAAAAACCAAAACAAGCAATAGGAAACAAAACCACATATGTCTCTTTGACCAGATCAGGAGATGTGTATGTGTGGCTGCTACTGTGTGCAGTGTGATGCATGGGAAGACATCTTTGTGTTTGCTTCTTTGTCTTTGTGCAATGCTGCCCCTGCCCTGCCCTTGCCTGCCTGTGAGCTAGTTAGGGCCACACCTCTGCCATTGATGCAAGCAATGCCATCTTTGTTTCAGGCTTTCAGTTGAGACTCCCAGCTGTACACATCCTCCCAACTGCCATACCTCATCACTCTCCTAGCTTTCTTTTTCAATGTATGACATGTACATTTATGCCCCCAGGGTAATTTTTCATGTGGGGTAAATGCCTGTTTTATTCAACAAATTATTCTTACTAACTCAATGTTAACTAATTTTTTAATAAAATTCTAGCTTTTTCTACTGATTAATCAATACATGGTCTAGAAAAAAAAAAGAATGGTTCTTTGCTTGGTCAGGCAGCAGGCAGCCAGCCGGCCAAGCCAGTGAGGTGGCCACACACTCCTAGGTGGTAGTGTAGTACTCTTTTTAACCAACAGAATTCTAACCAAGCTTTGTCCGCAAGCCTGTTTTTGACCGCGTTGGTGACTGAGAAGGTATACTGGTATTTTAATCCTTTTGCCAGGATTCTGATCTCCATCCATCCAACAATGGGCAATCCAGATTCAGAAGGGAGGCAGATAGTATATTCTCTCTGCACTTCAGATGCAAGTTACCACTGGTCGATGGACCATGTATTGTATGGTTATCTCTTGGCTGGTCACCTCAACATTGTAACTGTTGATTTCTCCAAGAACAATCTTCCAAATTGTTTGATTTGATCAGCTCTGTTCTTCTTGACTGGCTCGATTTCTGAGGTCTTGAAGATGATAAAAATTAAGGGTTGGATTGGACAGAATGAAAATCAATGTGTCATATGCTGACTCTAGGAACCAGGTCTGGAAGGTGTCCAGATCTTTATATTATATATTGTAGCTAGGATGATATAAAATAAGTTTGCCAGCTACAAAATTATGATCAAGACGAAACATTGTATGCTCTAGATAACTGTTTTGCATGGTACTCCTATAGCTTAATCTGGATCTTAAATAGGATCAGGATTGGAGTGGTCCTAGTACGTAGTACTGTAGAACCCTGATGAACAAGCATATACTCCCATAACACAAACTATGTTGTTTTGAAGGAATATGTAGGTAAATATGCTTCTCTAAATGAGAACAACCGTGAATACTTTGGCATTTTTTTACCCGGATTTAAATTTGATAATGATATTTTGGATGCTCGACATAAGCCGTTGTAGTAATTTATCAAAAGTAAATCCATTGTTAGTTGTGACATTATATTATTCCCACAAAACAACTAACTAGAGTTCCTTCTTCCATGCACTAGCCTAATTAAATGGAAGTTTTTTAAAAAACTATTGGGAAAAAACTAATGTTTGGGAATAGCAACATTTGTGTCCATGCTTCAATGCAAAGATCCCCTTTTCCTTTTTATAGCAACATTAAAGAAAGAAAACTGAGCAAGAAAGAAAGATGGAGGAGTTGCATGCATACTTGCATTGGAGGAGGCATGCATGGATGGATGGTGATGGCGATGCCTCAGAAAGTCACTCCATTGCCCATGGGGCATTTTCATTGCATGCAGGTGCAGGGGCAGGAGGGAAAGATGCAAAAGCTCTTTTTACCAGCTGTAAGGCAGTGTGCAATGTAAGACCTGCATTAGTTAGTGGATGAGGCCAGAAGACCAGCTTTAGGGTTTAGGGGTTAAGCCAAGAAGAGCAAAGAAAAAAGGCCAGTGCATATGGAAAGATACCATCATTATTGTTTATATGGAAGTGGCAATATTATTTGGCATGTGTATGTTCATCTTTCCTGCAAGAGAATCTTCAACAGTCTTGGCACCTTCTAGTCGTAGCGCCTTCACTGAAGAATATGACATTAGTTGTGTAATATTTGAAGTAAATTTACTGTCATTATGATTTATGTAGTTAGTGAATCTACAAAACTGATCACAGGTGTTAATTAATTATCTCATACTAGAATCTTGGTCTATCAAGGAATCATAGGTACTTTTTTTCTGAAAGATTTCCTATTATCTAACACTGAGCCTTTTTTCGTTCTTCCGCTGATCGTTTATGGTGTGCTTCCACCACTAAGTGTTTGAAATGCCAAGCTCAGGTGGTTAATGTTTAGGCAATTATCGATAGAAAGTAGCAATCTCATGTATCTTGTGCACTAATACCATTCATGCACAACACTTGTCGCTCTTCGAGCAGCACAAACTGATGAAATGCTTTTCACAACATGCCCAACAATTGCAAAAAGGATACAAGGTACTTATCGATCATAATTGACAAGAGCTTTCTTTCGATACCACCTATTATTTTACTACATTTCAAATGCAACGCAAATGTTCTTGTTTGTTGCAATGTGGAATGCAAGTGCTGTAACAGGAAAAGGTGCATTGGATTCTCATCCCTGCTAAAAGGAAGCTGAAGAGAAGAAGAAAACATTGGCACAGGTATGAGTGAATGGCACTGAAAAACCTGCAGCTGCAGCTGAGCTGAACAAGAAACCCACAGGTTATCAAAGGGCAGCCTGCACACACACACACAACTGCAGGCACACACATGCACAAAATGCAATCTGATCCCATTTCTCAAGAACAGAAGCAGATGTTACACAAGTTACAACCACTCCCCAAGGAGATCGTCACAAACCAATGTTGTAACCCATGCATGCAAGTGCAGTGCATCTGAGTGGAACACCACTCCTCACTGATCTACACATCCACTTGCAGAAAACCTTTTCCCTTGGCTGGCTCTACAAACAATGGCCAGCCCCCTCAGCCTTTCAGTGCTACTGCTGCATCTAGCAGCATCTCACCATATGCAATGCAAAGATGGCATCCACAATGGCATAACCAAACCAGTGCACATTTTGGGTGAATTTCACAGGAAATGTGCTCCATTTGGGGACTTGAAATGAGGCTCCACTGAAGCTCTCCTCTCCTCAGGAAAAGCTCAGCCCTTATCTTTGCTCATCTCTTACCCCTCCCACAAACCAATCCAAACCAATCCAACAGCATTGCCAATGCCAACCATAGCAACGACAATGGATGAAAGAACCTAACCAAATTTGATGGTGGAAAAACAAAAAGGAAGATCAAAGCCAAGTCCCCCACTTAGACATCTGACAGAAAAAATTGCGTGTCTCCGGCGGTGCTAGCTTCTCAACGGATGCCCGGCAGCTCCAACCTGATCCGCTTATTCGTTTCCGACACCGCTGCCATGAAGGCGGCGGTGTCAGCAACATCATGAACAAGAAGAGAATCATATGTACTGGTGGCAGCTTCATTGGAGTCTGAACATGGCAGTGATCTCTTGCAATTGCTCATCCTGTTTCTCAAGTCCCCAACCATCATGCTGTAGCAGGCATGTACATGCTCCTGATCAATGAAACAAACAAAAGTTGATCACGTCTGTTGATCAAAATGATGCAACAAGATCAATTGATCTGTGCAAGAAACCTTCTCAATGTGGCAGGATGGAGATAGATTGCCCATCTTCGTCTCCAGTGCTTCTCTGGTCAGCAGAGCTCCATAGGATGCAGCCAAGATTGCAGCTGCAGCCACAGTGGATGGTCTGTAATCCAGCACACTGCCGGCTGCATGGACACAGCACAAATCAGTCAGACAAAATGCAAGAAAAGATTTGATTGTGATGTGTTTGAAAGTAGAGGATTATGAACGAACCTTCGGCTGTGGCAAAGATGAACCCGATGGACTTGAGGGCGACGCGGGCGGGGTCATGGCCGTCATCGCCGCCGCCGCCGTGCCGGTCGAGCCGGGAGGAGAAGCAGGGGAGGTAGTCGAATGGCGTGACGGCAGCCATGCGCCAGCCGAGCGTGGACAGCAGGAGCAGCTCCATCCGGCGGACGGAGTCGGAGCAGAACTCGTAGCCCCCGCCAGCGTCGAGCTCCGACAGCGCCGGCGCGCCGTACTCCTCCATCTTGGCTGCCACGGACACGCAGGCCACGGACAGGAGCCGCGCCGCCCACGGCATGGCCGCCCTCTGCAGCACCAATGCACCACGTCATCCTCCCGTCCCGTCCCCAAGAAAACAGAGATGATACATTTGTTTTACGGCGGCGGTGGCAGCCGGTGATTGGTTATTACATCGACGCGTCGCCGGAGGAAGAAGCGGTCGAAGTAGGCGATGGCGAGGTACGCCGTGCGGTGGCCGAACCCGAAGCACCCCCGCGTCTGCAAGTGCAAATCAGATGCCTGGCGTCAGTGATCGATCGATCCTGGCATCAGTCAATCAGCAAACTAATCGAGAGAGTGGGGAGCTGAGTGCTCACTTGGAGGATCCATTTGACGGCTGCGAGGCGCGCCTGGCGGAACCAGTCCTCGGAAGCGGCCGACGAGCAGTCAGCATCACCAGAATCAGAGGAGGAGCAGAAGCTGGCCTCCTTGGAGACCAGCTGCTCCACGTACTCATTGTCGCCGTCCTCGTCCTCGGCGGCGGCCGCACCGGCGTAGAACGAGAAGAGGTCGCCGTCGTCAACGACTCCGTCCCCGAGGTCGGCGCCGTCTTCGGGGCAGGTGAGCGAGAAGGCGCAGGACGAGCAGTCCTCCATCGCCGCCATCTCGCGCGTCCTGCCTCTAGCTACCTACCTAGTACAGTCAGCTAGTCACTGACCTGCCGTGCTGAGGTACCTTAAGCTTAAGCAAGAAGCATGAGCGAGCGAGCGAGAGGCGACGCTGCTACGGCGGTCAGCGGAGGCGGCGGCGGAGGCCGGACCTGGAGCAGAGTGGGGAGTGAAGTGAGACCGAGAAGGAGGCTCCTCCCCTCTATTTAAGTGGCTCTCGTTTCATTAAAAATTTCATCTTTTTTACTGCTCTTTATCCATCTGTTTTTACTACATCTAGCCATTTGCGATTGTTACAGCTCTGGTAAGTCCGACTGAGATGAGATGAGATGAGATTCATGAATAATGAGGAGTACGTTGGTACTGCGTCTGAGTGAATCTAAAGTGTATCCGTGTATTTACGCATCTGTCATCAAGAATTTATTAGCCGCGCTATTTATTTACTGCGAGATGATGCTAGAGCCAAAATAAATAAACACATAATGGTCGTGTTAGTACTGTCGCCAGGACGTCCTCTCCGCCGGAGCACGGATCTGGTTGTTCGGATACGGAACAAAGGACGAAACGAAACCAACATTATGTGCTTTCAAATTTCTTTCTGATACTTAAGTATGTTCATTTTATTACTTCCTCCATCTACAAATAGATATCCGAGGTTTATCTAAATTTAGATGCATTTATACACTTAAAAATGTTTAAATAAATTTAATTTTAGATAAACTTGCGACATTTCTTTTGACATAGGTAGTATTTCTATTTTATAAGCAGATAGAGATCGAGGACATAGAATTTGCATCATACAATGCACCTATATCGGATAACATTTTTCAACAAATAAAATATATTAAATATCTTTTAAAATGAGGCAAAAGACTAGTCATTTTATTAAGTAATGGGAAGAGAGTTGGATGGTGCC
>NC_061512.1:15431414-15476275 GCF_022539505.1 Lolium rigidum | reverse complement strand
AACAACTTATGCTAAACAAGATTCAAACAGCTACAAGTTATTAAGCATAAGTAGAAGAGCTCGACTATAGAGATAGCTGAAGCATGCGAGACGAAGATGTATCCCAAGTTTAATCCCAGGAGGGGGGAGGGGATTTGAGCTTATTACTCATGGGTTCTTGGAACCCTAGACGGTTTATGTTCTCGTGGAGCTCAATCATTGTGGCGTAAATCTCATTGGTGATTCTTGGGAGCCTCCGATTAAGTTTTGGAGTTCTGTCAAACTTCTTGCCAAGGTTTGCTTGATGCCTCCATAGGCACCGCAAAGTGGACCGAGGCACCTTAAATTGTGTGAGGGCTCGAGGAGAATAAGTTGATCCTTGGTGGCACTTGGGGAGCTACTTTCACCCACCAAATCCTCACGGATAACTCAAAGGATGCAATAAATGCAATGGAAAGAACACAAGAACTGTTCAAGTCCTTCACTCCTAAATCCACTAAAGCAACAAATTTTATGGATCAATATGACATGAAGAACAATGAGGAGATCAACAAATAACTCCAAGATATGGATACAAAAGGTTCCCCTCGCCTATAGGAGAGATTGAATAGTGAAAAATTAGATCTAGATCTCTTCTTTATTTTTTCTCAAATCAATGCAAGAATCATGGACGAGTAGAGAGAAAATAATGTGGAATAAAATGTGATCCAAAACTTGTTGGGAACCACTATGGCAGAAAGCTCCCTTAAATAGCTCCCCAAAATATTTAACTGCTATGGACCAATCCGTGCTTGGTCGGATAGGCTGGCCTAGTAAAGGGCGTGTTGCCCCTAATTGTATTTTGGTGAATATGATGGAGAGTCTCTTAGTAGTGACAATGCAAGACTACATGCTCTCCGAATGAAGTTACAAGGTCTTGGATGTGAAAAGTACAAAGATGGTTTTATGTGGATGATGATTTCATCAAGTCCAATATCATCTCAATGATTGCTCTAGGCAATCAAAAATTGGCTCTCAATATGCAATTCCTTGATTCTCGCAAGAAGATGAACCGAGATGACCTTGTCTCCAACTTTGTTGCAAATGAGAAAATGGCTGCACAAGGCAAGAAGACCAATGAAATGGTTCATGCACTTAACTCCCCCAACCTTATTGTGTTGAAGGCCAAGTAAGTATATGTGGATGAAGAATGATAAGTCTATGAAGATCAAGAAAGAAATTACAACACTAGTACAAAGCGTATCTATGAGCTTGTATCTTATGTGAACGCCTCATTTGCAACGGAGGTAATAGCCATCACCGATGATGCCCATTTTTGGCAACGACTATCGCCATTTCTCCATTTTCATAAGGTTATGCTCATCAGTTGGTTATTTCAGTTCAAATCGTTTGCACTGGGATACTTTTTTTGGGCTATAACAGTAATATTTTTGATAGCAAATTAAAATGTTGACAACACAAGCACAAAACGGTAGCAACTTTTATTCATAACACATGACCGATGTATTTAAATTTGTACCGTACTATCGATTATACATTGTCATGTCAATAGCTATAATTATCTCACTAAATCTATAAGACTATCTACAATAGCACAAGGAGCTGTTTCATGCTTTTCGAAACCATTTTTCTTACGTGCTCACACAAAGAAATTTTTCTTACGTGCTCACACAAAGAAATGTCGAGTGAAAAAGAAAAGATAGAATATGAGTTTCACCTGAACTCACTATCCACATGCAACGCGCGCGCACACACACAATATGTTGTCAGGGATGGTGTAGAAGATGACGTCGATCCCATAGTTGCCCCCATTATGTAGGCTTCTCGTGGGTGTCCCATTCATGTCCGAGTAGGGTTTCCCGTATTGTGTGCCAAGTTTGAGAGATATCTTTCCTTACTACGGGGTGACTTTGACCAAGATTTTTTAGGCACCGAAGTGCCATAGTGGGATCCTAAGGCTTATACTTAGCGGGATGGATTGGGGTACCCATCCATATGCCATGGTGGTACAGGCCGCTTCCGTATATCATTCGAATGGGAGAGCCACTGCCACCACAGTCGGCGACCTCACCGGGCGGTGGCGGATGGAACCGAGAGGTAGACGATGATGTTGTTTAAGGTGGCATCGGGGATGAGAGGGCGGGTTTCTTTTCTTAGATTATGATAATAACATTCTTTCTCAATTACATCAATACAAACATTGCACCATTGGACATCATGCTAGAATGCATAGACTGTTTTAGTCCATTCAAATGGCATAAATGGCATATATACCCTAACTTGATGCATTGTATATTAAAAATTGCCAAACCCATGGCGCAACAAAAGTTAGATTGGCCACATAATCCTCATGGTACTCCAAACGAAAACATGGCAGATTATAAAAAAAATCTGAATACAAAAAAGCCTATTAGTGGGACACCACCCAAACCGGAACATAAACACCTTGCATGTAATCCACTCAAAAGCTTGTTGACGGCTTCAAGTGTTCCTTCCGCTAATAGGTTTGGCATTTGACAGGAAAATTGGCTATTTTATATAGCTGAAGGTGGTGTTTTTAATTCCGAGGTTTGGTTGTAGTAGTTTTAGAATATTAGTACCTTTCCAATTCAAAATATTCTAAAACAATGCAGGAATAATAAGATTGCAAAGCCATGCCATAACCGTAAAGGAAATTTCCACCAAAGTTTGTTTTTAGGCATCATAGAAGGAACATAGAATCTTTACAACATACTGAACTAAATCTTTTTTTCCAATAAAACATAATGCCATGTAGTATTTACTGACTATAGACTAATTACGTGTATCAAAAACCCCACATCGGAAGATTACAAACAATTAAAATCCTAAAATTTCATTTTAAAAATCTGTTAAACCAAAGAAATTAGTTGGTCGAAATGAAAACATTGACATACTTTAAAAACTGTGCTTTCCATATTTACACCAAATGAAGATTACAAGTGTTAACAAATGGAGTGTTCGCCATGGATTTACCATGAACAAACATTACAAGTTTTTTTTTTCGAGCGGTCAAAGATTACAAGTATCAACCAAGAAGAAAGAGTCTACCATTATCTTGCCATCAAGTTACATGATGAGTTCTGGACAAATAAAGTCACCATCTCTGCATACTACAAGACTACCCCCAAGCTGTACAAAGGAGACAGATCATCACATTACACCAGTGCTATCTTGCCACTGCCAGCATAAAAAACCAAAACAAGCAATAGGAAACAAAACCACATATGTCTCTTTGACCAGATCAGGAGATGTGTATGTGTGGCTGCTACTGTGTGCAGTGTGATGCATGGGAAGACATCTTTGTGTTTGCTTCTTTGTCTTTGTGCAATGCTGCCCCTGCCCTGCCCTTGCCTGCCTGTGAGCTAGTTAGGGCCACACCTCTGCCATTGATGCAAGCAATGCCATCTTTGTTTCAGGCTTTCAGTTGAGACTCCCAGCTGTACACATCCTCCCAACTGCCATACCTCATCACTCTCCTAGCTTTCTTTTTCAATGTATGACATGTACATTTATGCCCCCAGGGTAATTTTTCATGTGGGGTAAATGCCTGTTTTATTCAACAAATTATTCTTACTAACTCAATGTTAACTAATTTTTTAATAAAATTCTAGCTTTTTCTACTGATTAATCAATACATGGTCTAGAAAAAAAAAGAATGGTTCTTTGCTTGGTCAGGCAGCAGGCAGCCAGCCGGCCAAGCCAGTGAGGTGGCCACACACTCCTAGGTGGTAGTGTAGTACTCTTTTTAACCAACAGAATTCTAACCAAGCTTTGTCCGCAAGCCTGTTTTTGACCGCGTTGGTGACTGAGAAGGTATACTGGTATTTTAATCCTTTTGCCAGGATTCTGATCTCCATCCATCCAACAATGGGCAATCCAGATTCAGAAGGGAGGCAGATAGTATATTCTCTCTGCACTTCAGATGCAAGTTACCACTGGTCGATGGACCATGTATTGTATGGTTATCTCTTGGCTGGTCACCTCAACATTGTAACTGTTGATTTCTCCAAGAACAATCTTCCAAATTGTTTGATTTGATCAGCTCTGTTCTTCTTGACTGGCTCGATTTCTGAGGTCTTGAAGATGATAAAAATTAAGGGTTGGATTGGACAGAATGAAAATCAATGTGTCATATGCTGACTCTAGGAACCAGGTCTGGAAGGTGTCCAGATCTTTATATTATATATTGTAGCTAGGATGATATAAAATAAGTTTGCCAGCTACAAAATTATGATCAAGACGAAACATTGTATGCTCTAGATAACTGTTTTGCATGGTACTCCTATAGCTTAATCTGGATCTTAAATAGGATCAGGATTGGAGTGGTCCTAGTACGTAGTACTGTAGAACCCTGATGAACAAGCATATACTCCCATAACACAAACTATGTTGTTTTGAAGGAATATGTAGGTAAATATGCTTCTCTAAATGAGAACAACCGTGAATACTTTGGCATTTTTTACCCGGATTTAAATTTGATAATGATATTTTGGATGCTCGACATAAGCCGTTGTAGTAATTTATCAAAAGTAAATCCATTGTTAGTTGTGACATTATATTATTCCCACAAAACAACTAACTAGAGTTCCTTCTTCCATGCACTAGCCTAATTAAATGGAAGTTTTTTTAAAAAAAATATTGGGAAAAAAACTAATGTTTGGGAATAGCAACATTTGTGTCCATGCTTCAATGCAAAGATCCCCTTTTCCTTTTTATAGCAACATTAAAGAAAGAAAACTGAGCAAGAAAGAAAGATGGAGGAGTTGCATGCATACTTGCATTGGAGGAGGCATGCATGGATGGATGGTGATGGCGATGCCTCAGAAAGTCACTCCATTGCCCATGGGGCATTTTCATTGCATGCAGGTGCAGGGGCAGGAGGGAAAGATGCAAAAGCTCTTTTTACCAGCTGTAAGGCAGTGTGCAATGTAAGACCTGCATTAGTTAGTGGATGAGGCCAGAAGACCAGCTTTAGGGTTTAGGGGTTAAGCCAAGAAGAGCAAAGAAAAAAGGCCAGTGCATATGGAAAGATACCATCATTATTGTTTATATGGAAGTGGCAATATTATTTGGCATGTGTATGTTCATCTTTCCTGCAAGAGAATCTTCAACAGTCTTGGCACCTTCTAGTCGTAGCGCCTTCACTGAAGAATATGACATTAGTTGTGTAATATTTGAAGTAAATTTACTGTCATTATGATTTATGTAGTTAGTGAATCTACAAAACTGATCACAGGTGTTAATTAATTATCTCATACTAGAATCTTGGTCTATCAAGGAATCATAGGTACTTTTTTTCTGAAAGATTTCCTGTTATCTAACACTGAACCTTTTTTCGTTCTTCTACTGATCGTTTATGGTGTGTTCCACCACTAAGTGTTTGAAAAGCCAAGCTCAGGTGGTTAATGTTTAGGCAATTATCGATAGAAAGTAGTAATCTCATGTATCTTGTGCACTAATACCATTCATGCACAACACTTGTCGCTCTTCGAGCAGCACAAACTGATGAAATGCTTTTCACAACATGCCCAACAATTACAAAAAGGATGCAAGGTACTTACCAATCATGATTGACAAGAGCTTTCTTTCGATACCACCTATTATTTTACTACATTTCAAATGCAACGAAAATGTTCTTGTTTGTTGCAATGTGGAATGCAAGTGCTGTAACAGGAAAAGGTGCATTGGATTCTCATCCCTGCTAAAAGGAAGCTGAAGAGAAGAAGAAAACATTGGCACAGGTATGAGGGAATGGCACTGAAAAACCTGCAGCTGCAGCTGAGCTGAACAAGAAACCCACAGGTTATCAAAGGGCAGCCTGCACACACACACACAACTGCAGGCACACACATGCACAAAATGCAATCTGATCCCATTTCTCAAGAACAGAAGCAGATGTTACACAAGTTACAACCACTCCCCAAGGAGATCGTCACAAACCAATGTTGTAACCCATGCATGCAAGTGCAGTGCATCTGAGTGGAACACCACTCCTCACTGATCTACACATCCACTTGCAGAAAACCTTTTCCCTTGGCTGGCTCTATAAACAATGGCCAGCCCCCTCAGCCTTTCAGTGCTACTGCTGCATCTAGCAGGATCTCACCATATGCAATGCAAAGATGGCATCCACAATGGCATTACCAAACCAGTGCACATTTTGGGTGAATTTCACAGGAAATGTGCTCCATTTGGGCACTTGAAATGAGGCTCCACTGAAGCTCTCCTCTCCTCAGAAAAAGCTCAGCCCTTATCTTTGCTCATCTCTTACCCCTCTCACAAACCAATCCAAACCAATCCAACAGCATTGCCAATGCCAACCATAGCAACGACAATGGATGAAAGAACCTAACCAAATTTGATGGTGGAAAAACAAAAAGGAAGATCAAAGCCAAGTCCCCCACTTAGACATCTGACAGAAAAAATTGCGTGTCTCCGGCGGTGCTAGCTTCTCAACGGATGCCCGGCAGCTCCAACCTGATCCGCTTATTCGTTTCCGACACCGCTGCCATGAAGGCGGCGGTGTCAGAAACATCATGAACAAGAAGAGAATCATATGTACTGGTGGCAGCTTCATTGGAGTCTGAACATGGCAGTGATCTCTTGCAATTGCTCATCCTGCTTCTCAAGTCCCCAACCATCATGCTGTAGCAGGCATGTACATGCTCCTGATCAATGAAACAAACAAAAGTTGATCACGTCTGTTGATCAAAATGATGCAACAAGATCAATTGATCTGTGCAAGAAACCTTCTCAATGTGGCAGGATGGAGATAGATTGCCCATCTTCGTCTCCAGTGCTTCTCTGGTCAGCAGAGCTCCATAGGATGCAGCCAAGATTGCAGCTGCAGCCACAGTGGATGGTCTGTAATCCAGCACACTGCCGGCTGCATGGACACAACACAAATCAGTCAGACAAAATGCAAGAAAAGATTTGATTGTGATGTGTTTGAAAGTAGAGGATTATGAACGAACCTTCGGCTGTGGCAAAGATGAAACCGATGGACTTGAGGGCGACGCGGGCGGGGTCATGGCCGTCATCGCCGCCACCGCCGTGCCGGTCGAGCCGGGAGGAGAAGCAGGGGAGGTAGTCGAATGGCGTGACGGCAGCCATGCGCCAGCCGAGCGTGGACAGCAGGAGCAGCTCCATCCGGCGGACGGAGTCGGAGCAGAACTCGTAGCCCCCGCCAGCGTCGAGCTCCGACAGCGCCGGCGCGCCGTACTCCTCCATCTTGGCTGCCACGGACACGCAGGCCACGGACAGGAGCCGCGCCGCCCACGGCATGGCCGCCCTCTGCAGCACCAATGCACCACGTCATCCTCCAGTCCCGTCCCCAAGAAAACAGAGATGATACATTTGTTTTACGGCGGCGGTGGCAGCCGGTGATTGGTTATTACATCGACGCGTCGCCGGAGGAAGAAGCGGTCGAAGTAGGCGATGGCGAGGTACGCCGTGCGGTGGCCGAACCCGAAGCACCCCCGCGTCTGCAAATGCAAATCAGATGCCGGTGCTAATGGCGTCAGTGATCGATCGAATCAAAGAAACTAATCGAGAGAGAGGGGAGTTCAGTGCGCACTTGGAGGATCCATTTGACGGCTGCGAGGCGCGCCTGGCGGAACCAGTCCTCGGAGGCGGCCGACGAGCAGTCAGCATCACCAGAGTCAGAGGAGGAGCAGAAGCTGGCCTCCTTGGAGACCAGCTGCTCCACGTACTCCTCGTCCTCGGCGGCGGCCACACCGGCGTAGAACAAGAAGAGGTCGCCGTCGTCAACGACTCCGTCCCCGAGGTCGGCGCCGTCTTCGGGGCAGGTGAGCGAGAAGGCGCAGGACGAGCAGTCCTCCATCGCCGCCATCTCGCGCGTCCTGCCTCTAGCTACCTACCTAGTACAGTCAGCTAGTCACTGACCTGCCGTGCTGAGGTACGTTAAGCTTAAGCAAGAAGCATGGGCGAGCGAGCGAGAGGCGACGCTGCTACGGCGGTCAGCGGAGGCGGCGGCGGAGGCCGGACCTGGAGCAGAGTGGGGAGTGAAGTGAGACCGAGAAGAGGCTCCTCCCCTCTATTTAACTGGCTCTCGTTTCATTAAAAATTTCATCTTTTTTACTGCTCTTTATCCATCTTTTTTTACTACATCTAGCCATTTGCGATTGTTACAGCTCTGGTAAATCCGACTGAGATGAGATGAGATTCATGAATAATGAGGAGTACGTTGGTACTGCGTCTGAGTGAATCTAAAGTGTATCCGTGTATTTACGCATCTGTCATCAAGAATTTATTAGCCGCGCTATTTATTTACTGAGAGATGATGCTAGAGCCAAAATAAATAAACACATAATGGTCGTGTTAGTACTGTCGCCAGGACGTCCTCTCCACCGGAGCACGGATCTGGTTGTTCGGATACGGAACACAGGACGAAACGAAACCAACATTATGTGCTTTCAAAATTTTTTTTTTGATACTTCAGTATGTTTTTATATTACTCACTGCATCTACAAATGTAGTTATACACTTAAAAGTGTCTAAATATATTTAATTTTAGATAAACTTGCGATATCCTTTTCATGTACATTTGCAGATAGAGATCCAAGGGATAAATTTTACATCATACAGTGCACCTAGATCAGATAACATTTTTCGATAAATAAAATATATTAATATCTCTTTTAAAACGAGGCAAAAGACTAGTCATTTTATTAAGTAATGAGAAGAGAGTTGGATGGTGCCGCACTGATCAAAGATCCCCGGACCGAGCCTCTCCCTCCCAGTTAAAGATGTCGCGCACGCTCGCGAGAAGAGTTCCGCCACTACCATCCTCCACGCGGGCTAACACCGGCGGCTTCATCCGGCGATGGCGAGGGGAGGAGCAAAGCGGGAGGGCTGCCGGCGGTGGCGGGCCTAGGGTTCCCCCATCCACGTAGGGACGATACGGGCGTTAGGTGTCTCTTCAAATATATTAATATCAAGAAGAAAATATTTACATCTAGGTCACGTTCCATAGATATCCAAAAACATGATTCTCTTTTCCATTCAGAAATCCACCCCTTCGGACACGAGTATACATAATGGGTATTTTATGTTCGCGGATATTCCTGGACGAGTAGTCATGAAATTACCAGTCGGATATGGATACAAAAGTGAAAGAACATTTCACTCCCTAGTGTATTTTGTGTGTGTGTTAACAACACAAGGATGTTTATCTGTGTGTTTAAGTGTTTTAGGTAATATCTATGATAAGCAGAAGATGGTGATCGACCAATCAAAGGTGAAAAGATCAAGACAACGCCTATAGTTTGCCTGCTGTGTACTTATAGGTGCTCGAGCTATCAAGATGGGTTCCTCAATGGCAGGTTTGGGTCCTTTTATCACCTACAAAATAAATTGCACCCACATTCTTCCTATGGATAATGTTGGTGAGGATATCCAAGAACATGTGTTGTTGAGGATCCTCTAGCTAGAGACTCCAGACAAAGACTCTGACCCTTGGCAAAAGATGGTGCACACAATTGTGTTCGCCTTTAATGCTAGTTGGTAAACTTTTTGGCTTAACACCGAAGACTCTTGTCCTGAGACTTTGGCCTTGCTGTGTTGAAGCATGTCTAGGTCGGAGACTCCGATCTGCTTGGTTGCCGACTATGCTTAGGCCAGAGATTCGGGTCCTTCTTATGCCAGACACTCTGAGGTAAGTTTATTTGCAATGGTCATATTCTAGTGGACACTATATATATCGCCCTT
This sequence comes from Lolium rigidum, assembly GCF_022539505.1. Lineage (NCBI taxonomy): Eukaryota > Viridiplantae > Streptophyta > Magnoliopsida > Poales > Poaceae > Lolium > Lolium rigidum. Next base: position 15,466,546 of record NC_061512.1, on the reverse strand, counting down.
CTTCCCCTAATGAAGGTTCCGACTTCCACTCTCTCTCCTCCGTTGTTCCAAAGCTCAAAACTCACAGATCTCCCTCCCTAGCCACTCAAACTTGTTGCCCTCTAGGGATCAAGGGAAGAAGCCTAGATCTACACTTTCACGAAAGGGATTTGATTATCCCACTCATTCCATTGAGGAAATTGTAACTCTTGGGTTTGTTGAAACCCTAGCAGGAACAAGTCGGCCCCGAAGCTTGCTTGGTGCTATAAAAGCTTTGTGGTAGGCTGTTGGGAGCCTGCAATTGAGTTGTGAAGATTGCCTCAATCTTGTGTAAAGGTTTCGGTCGCTGCCTTGAAGGCCACCGCTTAGTGGAGCATGACCTCACCTATGTGGTATGGTCACTGATGAATAGGGTGAGTCCTTTCTGATGTTATTGGACTTTGTGGCACCACACCCCTCCAATGTAGACATACTTCCCTTAATAAGGAAGGAACTATGGAAATCATCCTTGTTTCTCATTGTCTCCATTACGGTTACTTCTATCCTTTACTTGTTGTATATTTATTTACTTGGTATCTTGCTTCCTTGTGACTTATAATAGGTAAATTCACATGGTTGCATATCTATAGAATTTACCTTTTGTGTCAAGACTAAGTTGAAAAGGAACTAAAAATTGTAGTGCCTATTCACCCCTCATCTATTCACACATACCATTATTTTATAAAGTAACTACATGGATACATATATGATGGATGTGACCCACCTGGTAGTGACCAAACAAAATCTCTAATATTAACATCCCGTCCCCAAAGCCCAAAAGGCCCAAACATAGCCTAACACTACTAGGAAATCCCTTATCTGTGGCGCACCATTTTGGACTTCTGTGGCGCATATCCCTTGCACCACAGTTGTCACGCGATAGATATTTGAATTCTATGGCGCATACTGTATGTACATGTGCCACAGAAATTTCAAAACTTTTGTGGCGCACCAGGTAGTCATGCACCATAGAAATATTCTGTGGCGCACCCAGCAGTGGTGCGCCACATATTTTTTTTTTTAATTTTGAAAAAATGGTGGCCACAAAGATCTAGATCTAGATTTGGGGCCGCCAGAATTTCGCCGGTTTTTCTTTTTTGAAATTTTCAGTAGGTTGCCGGAGGTGGGTGGTTGGGTGGGTGGGTGGATTGGTGGGGTGGGTGGGTGGAGGAGGAGGTCGGCCGGAGGAGGAGGAAGAGGTGGTGGTGGAGGTGGGAGGTGGTGGTGGAGGAGAAGGTGGTGGTCGCCAGAGGAGGAGGAGGAGGAGAAGATGGTGGTGGTGGGTGGGTGGAGGAAGAGGAGGTGGTGGTGGTCACCGGAGGTGGTCACCGGAGGAGGAGGATGAGGAGGAGGTGGTCTCCAGAGGAGGAGGAGGTGGTGGTGGTCGCCGGAGGAGGTCGTCGGAGGAGAAGGAGGAGGTCACCGGAGGAGGAGGTGGTCGCCGGAGGAGTAGGAGGAGGTGGTCGCCGGTGTGGGTAGAGGAGGAGGAGGGATTAGAAGGGAGGAGAAAGAGGAGGAGGGAGAACAAGGGAGAAGGAGGAGAAGTGGACGAGAAGAGGACGAGGAGGAGGAGGAGGAGAATGACGCCTCTGAAATTCAAAATTTGGGCTAAGAATTCTGTGGCGCATGTCCATATGGTGCGCCACAGAAATTGTTTTCGATTTTTTCCTTTTTTGCAGGAAAAAATCTTGACTTTACCGTATCTTTTTGCTCTTTTCAAATTTGGCGATTCTAAAAAATTTCTAACCGGGTAAATCCAGGTGAATTCGGATGTAGAATTTTCTCCTGATCATTTTGATATATTATGCATTTTTCGAGTTCGTATGCAACCAAAAATCCAGTTTGATGATTTTGCAACACAATTTTGCAAACAAAAAGTCAAAATTCATGTTTGTTAATTCTCAGTGGTACTAGATGACATAATACATGTGCACCTCGAAGGATTTTATATTCTGAAATTTCTATCTATATTTTTTGTAATTTACAGTTCTAAAAAGGCGATCTAGAGGGGGGGGTGTGGAGTTGCATGGGGAACAAAAAAAATCCCTACACATTCTGCGGCACATATGCCAATATGCGCCACAGAAGTTCAACTTTCTGTGGCACGTATGAGCATACGCGCCAGAGAATTATGGACTCGTACTGTCATGTCAAGGTTGGCCCCCCACAAGAAATTCCGTGGTGCATATGCCCATATGTGCCACAGAAGTTCAAATTTATGTGGCGCATGTGGGCAGATGCGGCACAGAATTCCCTTCGCCCATATGCAGTACTGGACTCCCCGTGGGCTCCATAGAGATTTTGTGGCGCATCCGTCCACATGCGCCACAGAAAGCCACAATTATGTGGCGCACCAGTATTACAACGCCACCGAAATTCAAAATTTATGTGGTGCTCCACAGAAATATTTTTGTGAAGCACGTACTTTTAGATGCGCAACAGAATACATTTCTACCTATAATGGTTTTCCTAGTATTTTAAATTAAGGCTAACCCTAATCCTGAAGTCAGCTAGTAGAAGGATGTTTTGAAATGTCTCTTCACTAAGGTGTTGTATGAAATGTTCTTTTTGTTTTCTTACATGCTTACAAAATATTAAAAAAATTCAGAGAGGGATAAACAAAAACTTCATCAAAGCATCACACTATGTGTGACGAACAGCCCTAGGAAAGTAAGTAAAATGGAAAGGGAATGTGAGACAATAAGGATTGATACCCTTGCAATATTAGTGTTTCATTATAACTCAACCTAAAATAGAAAATGACCTAGGTCATATCCAACTACGTGAATTCCTTTGTTATGGCCTTTTGTAGTCGTTGTTTCTAGCACCAAGCTTCGCATCTCGATGTTCCTCCTTGTTTTGCGTAAAGAAACTACATAAATCAACCATACTCAAGATGGATTAAACCCATAAATTTTGAGGAGCCGCACAAACCGCTTACTTGGCAATATTGTGCCTAAGAACATATCCCTCGCAATGCAGAGTGTTGAACTGTTTCTGCATCATTGCCTATTGCAGAACAGGTCGAATAATACAAAAATGATGAGCCACAAAGTATGCAAAACCAATAAAATTTAACATCACCAGTGCTGCCACCGATGTCAAGACCATCTATCCACCGAATCAAGCACTGTGATAGCCACGCCACGATTAGGACGAAGGTGTGGGATACTTTCACGTGCATTACTAAGTGTCATTCTGGGCCAATACTTTATCTAATTTTGATTGCATTGGCATGTATGGCTTGGTCGAAAGTGTCATGAAATGGAAGGAGTAAATAAAAGATCTAGTTAACAATGCACATTCTCCACCCACATGCTCCATCTAGCAAAAAATCAGGCTCGCCAAGATTTTCCACAAAAGAGAGCACAAAAGACGATAGGAAAACCCTACGAACCTAACAAAGATCTCAAACAGGGCAGGCTCGAGACTTCAGTTACCACCTCCTAGCTTCATCTCCCCTGAAAATCCTTACCCATGTGTTCACTACTAACATATAAGGAAGAACATTCTCACATAAAAACAACCGCCACCAATCTCGACACCTCAGCCTTGTTGACATCTACTACCACATATGTTGCACCTTCGACACATATACTTCATATAGGGAAACAAAAAGGTAGGAAAAAATAGATTGTAGTTTGTTGGTGAGAGCTAAACACCAGCACCGACAATGCATGCATGTACGCTAAGTGTGACATACACATATAGTAAAGAAAAAATATATTTCCCACGGTAAGGGGTGCCTTCCCCATCCTAGTAGCGTATTATGGTAACATCAACCCTAACCATAAAATGATCTTACTAGAGAAGACACAAATAGAGCAGATGCATTGTGTGCATCCATATGTTAATAAGATGGTTTATAGGTAGATTGTCTCTCCTATAGTTCCAACAAACTAATTTATTTCAAGTAAACCATAAGTATAATCAAATATGCAAAGTATATCATGTGCTAAATTAGTGATTCTCAGGTTTACCGAGCTAAGTTCAGTATCAATAGGTCTTGTTTAGGATAACAAAGATCTTTTGTCGCTCGAATCCATGGCAATTTTGACCAACATTTACTTCCGTTGATCCTTGGCATTTTTTCGTTCTAAGCATTTCTTTTTGCCAAACTAGCACGTAAATCTATCAATATCATCAGCTCACATGCTTATTTGCTTGTGCTCGGATAGTACTTAGTGACATTTTGGTCACGTTTTATGTAATCCTCATGATTGAGTATAATTGGCACGTCTGATCTGGTTGAAAGTGACAAGAAAAGGAGTGCACCATTTGACTTAACAGTGTGCATTCTTTATCGACGCACACTAAGCATCGCTGCCCCAAACATGTCCACACAAGGAGAATTTGTGCAAGATGCATGGTAGGCAAACCCTAAAGATTTAAACAGGCAGGCTGCAGGCTGCACATTAAAAAAGATGGAAATGTTGATAGGGTTATCCCAACAGCCTACCAGCATCATCTCCCTAAGAAAATCCTTAATGCAGCCAAGAGAAAATGCTGCATTTCTTCTGCACAAAGTGCTTAGGGGTGAGACAAAACACCTGGCTTGGCGGCTAACTAATCTCCTTGCGGGGGGCCAGCCAGGGACCCCAAATGCATCAAAGAATACAAAGCCATACGTGACTAGTGTCAAACACATAATACAGACACACCATGGTATCTACTTAAGAATCATGCAGCTACTTAATAGCATCTTGTAAACATAATACTGTTTGCTATTCTTCTAAACAATTTATCTATCAACACTTAGCAACATGATGGATATTTGATCGTTTGCCAAAAAAAGGCATTGAATTAACACCTCCTCTTTAAAACCTATACTGTATATAGGAAGTCAGAGGAATGAAATGATAAGAATTGTTTCTATTGTCATTAAAACAGAGGAATGGGCTTCTACAGTTCTTGTAGAACGATCGGTCAATATCCATTTTGGAGGAATTATAATACTAAGAAATGCAACACCTACACACCGTGTTCTTGGTCACTGAACTAGGACAGCCTGTCTACATCCACAGGTTATATATATGTAGAAACGACATATATTTGACAACCAAGACATATACAAATGAACTTCTGAATGCTACGTGCCGGGCAGTGATGAACAAGAAGGCAGGATTCAAGGGCCGATGTTGTGGAGCATCGCAACAGTGCCAGTCCTGCACGCATCGTCCGTCCACCATCCCCATGCCACGCATCGCCAAGATCCATCCGTTCCGCTCTAGTTTAAGCACCATTTGCTAGACATTTGAATATGCAAGGGAAGATGCCAAGATTTGGCCTGGACTCACTAAGATCAAGGAGCCATGGGCATTGGACCACCACCATCTTGATCTGTATGGCTGCAGCTGATGGACTGATGGTGTGATTCAGACAAGGCGACGAGCGAAAAGTCGCGCCTGAAAACGAAATTCAAGTTTTCAGACGTGAGGCCGGGATATTCAAATCGGCTGCCAAGAGCATATGCTCCCGTGGTGAAACTAATTTCATACTGGTATGGTATGGCTGCTGATGGTGATTCGGACAAGCTAGGCGGCGACGATCGAAAAGCCACGCCTGAAAACGAAGGAGCTGGATGGATGGATCATGCAAGTATGAAATTCAAGTTTGTAGGATCAAGATTCACTGAACATGGACATTAATCATACGAGTATGGTAGGTTTGTGATGTCCCTCATCAGAAACCAATCTGCAGGTACACAAGAACTGAAGAACACTTCTTCTTTTTTTCAGCAGCAACAGAACAACAGTGGCTAGAAAATTTTCTTCCAGGGAAATGTAAACCTTGACGATCGCCATAGTTACGGCGACCGACGGTACGTCCTCGGCGTGCGGAGCAGGCCGGCACACCGCATTCAAGGCCCTTGCGTCCAACAACTCCTGCAGTGGACAACGATAGTACACGGTACAAACCTGTCCTCCATGTTTTCAGCGGCGATTTACATAAAAGTAACCTTTTAGTGAAAGTATTGCACAAAATGACACTCCGGTGAAAATATTTTACTCTACTAACTCTTTTGTGTGGCGTCTATGCGAAGGGCGCCACACTTCACTGTGTGACGCCCATGCGATGGGCGCCACACTTCACTGTGTGGCGCCCATGCGATGGGCGCCACACATGTTGCATGCGTGGCGTGCAGCCACCGACGTGGAAGCTATGTGTGGCGTCCATGGCAAAGACGCCATACTACCATTTATATATATTGTTTGTCTAAAGTTGATAGAACATTATGTTAACTCAGCTGGTTGAAGCCTTTGCATTTCAATCCAAGGTCTTGAGTTCAAATCCCCACCCCACCTGATTTTATTTTATTTCTAAAAATTGTGCTAGACATTGTAGTATGTTCCAAAACATGGAACCCTGCCTCATATTGTTTTTTAAAACATTTTATCATATTTTTTCCCTCGAAGACGTCTCGTAACTTACATGATCTATACCGATCTTCCATGGGGTAAAATGACTCCCGTAGCAGAATATTGCACGCACCACGCAGTACTATTTTTTCAGGACTTCATGGCCTATACCGAGCCTGTATTGGTATGTTTACAAAAAAAAGAATCGCTCTCTCAAAAAGAATGCACAATGATTTGGCATATTATACTTCATGTGCCTTTGTTCTGCTATAGCCAGTTTTTGCATGATTCGGATTTTTACAGGTACACTAGTAATCATGTACATGCATTGCACGTATTGACTAATGAACACAATTTTATTACATATATATCTTAATTCAGTTTCATGCCAATATTAATGTGTACAAATAGCATAATTGATGAACAAAAGATATATCTAATGGGACAAGCGGTCATGCGCTGTTGTGGAAATACATATTTCAAGCAAATGAAATATGTAAACATACATACAATATTTATCTAAACTAAAAAAAAGTTTTTTGAGTTCATATAATGATAACCAAATCCTATAGTCAAAGCACTCCCAATCTTGATTGCTATCAACAAAGATCATACCTGGACGTTCAAAACAAAAAAGACCATACATATACTGCATAAAGTTCAAAATATTATCACACCTCCAAGGCAGCTATCAACATATATCGTAACAAATCCAGCTTGTGTGCTTTCGAGAGTTTTCTTTAGCATTGGTTCAATATGAAGCCGTCTCTCAAGAAAATATTTTCACTCATTTGTATCTATGGACAGTAAATTATAACTCATTGGCCGACAGATGCCGTTCACCATGATTGCCTTTGTTCCATTCATGCCACCAATTTCACAGAAGAGAAATAGTCTTCAGTTTACTGCGAACCGATAATAAGCAGATTTACCAGAGCTGTTTGAAATTTCAGCAGTTTCAGCCGAACCTCTTCCAACAGTAGTGCATGCCATTTGTTTTGCCTGATTGTAGTTTAAGAACAAGGGACGTGTGATAAATTGGTATTGTTATCAGACAATATATGATTCTACACTTAAGGTGCCATACATGTAGTACAACTAATATTCATACTTGGATTTTGTGCACATAGACATACCATGCAGCGCCACTCCTCATTCCAAAGCAACAGGCAAAGAGGGATCATTGTGTCGTTAGTTCTATGTCCCAGGCATATAAGTTGCTCCATAGTTTTCCATAAGATCTGACATAAAAAAAAATATGAGGCAGGGTTCCATGTTTTGAAACATAATAAAATGTCTAGCACAATTTTTAGAAATAAAAATAAAATCGGGTGGAGTAGGGATTTGAACTCAAGACCCAGGATTCTAGTGCAAATGCTTCAACTAGCTGAACTAACATAATGTTTTGTCAACTCTAGATAAACAATATATATAAAGGGTAGTGTGACACCTTTGCTATGGACGCCACACATGGCTTCCACGTCGGCGGATGCACGCTACGCATGCTGTGTGGCGCCCTTCGCATATGCGTCACATAAAAGGGTTAGTAGAGTGAAATATTTTCGTCCGGAGGGTCATTTTGTGCAATACTTTCACCAAAAGGTTATTTTTGTGTAAATCGCCGTTTTCAGCTGCTGCAGGTTCATTTTTTCTTGGACATACAATTATGTTTTGCGAGCCAGCCAGGCCAGCAGGTACGTACCCTGTCCTCCATGTTTTCAGCTGCGGCAGGTTCATTTTTTCTTGGACGTACAATTATGTTTTGCGAGCCAGCCGGATCTCAGTCCGGTACGTACATACTACATAGGTGTCACAGATCAAACAAACCCCAGGACGCATCATGTCAAGTTCTGCCTCCTGCAACAGCCCCCTGCACTGCATGCATGCATAAACTCAGCCTTGAATTCAGGTTCCCCAGTCCCACAAGATAAGAGAGTGCATTCAAGAAATCAAGACTTGACATGTCCCCCATCCATATTTCAAAATTATTAGGCAAAACTAATGCATATACATACAAGATGATGATTTAACTATGTATTTAAGCAACTAGCAACTAAACTAGGGACAGATAGTATTATTTCTAGGCTGGTAACCCCCACTCTGATGAAGCAAAGGGCTTCATTGAAAAACTACACAGATGCTATCTACCATGCTACTTAAAGATCTCTCTGCCCACTCAACAATGTTTTTCTTTGACCAGTGCCGCAAGCTTTTGTACAATATGGTACTACCTCCGATTCAAGGAATAAGGCGCCCTCGCTTTACGTGTTTTTCGTTTGATCAAGAATTACTTCAAATATATAAAGATTATTTGTATGAAATTAGCATCATTAGAAAGTGTATTTCAATACGAATCTAACAATACTAATTACATACAATATAATCAAGATTTTATTGCTCAATTTTTATGGTCAAAGTTCGTGTTGAAATACGCGTGCGCCTTATTCCTTGGGACGGAGGTAGTAAAAAATACGTAGCCTAGGATTGGTCATGTCAATGTCACACAACTTCAATGAGAACATGGGGACTGTGCACGCCAATCACTAGGGGACACCGCGGCACTTTGCCTGTGAGAATGTGCAGTAAGCAAAAGTGGCTAAGCACCAAGGACACAGTGGCTAAGCTCAACTAATGTGCCAAACCTGGGCATGCTAGTCCTAGCATTAGCTCAGCTTAGGCCTTTTGATCCAGTCACCAAAAGACAAGTGACGTTATTTTAAGCAAGGAACATTTTGTAGCCCTATTTACCTTTTTTTCCTTTCAAGCCTATTTGGGGGGTCAGCCTTGTTGTCCAAACAACGAACAATTGCTCCTGAATCATCCAAGGAAAACCTCTGCTGTTTGTGGTAGTACGCATAATAGTGCACTATTGCATTGCCAATGGACAAGAATGCCTCCAAGGACAGGTCAATTGGATTGTTCAGGACAGATGTCGTGCCACTGCCCACGCCACAAAGATCTCAAAGCAATGAGTTTTCAACAGGAGTTTGAGTGGCAATTGAAACTATCAGCAATTAGGTTCAGTTCTAGGATGATCACTTAACCTCCACATTTCATCGGGATGCAATTAATATACTCCCTCCAATCCAAATTAATTAATTCAATTTTGTCTAGATACGGATGCATCTAAACATGTTTATTGACTAGATACATCGATATCTAGACAAAGTTAAGTCAATTAATATAAATCGGAGGGAGTATCTCAAGTTGCAGTCGTCCTACTACAGACATTTTGAAAAAAATTTGACAACCGGAATGGGCATCCACGTCAATCAACATTAATAAGCCCTGCTGCAACCATAAAAAAATATGGGAACTTTAGGTATGCACTTGGCTTGCCATCATCATTGATGAAAAGTCCTTGCACGTAGGTTAAGATTGCCAGCCAGGCTTTATGCCAACCCAATCAGGTTAAAGTGCCTAACCAAAAGACTAATCTTTCACAAAGTTTTTAAGCAAATGATAAGATGGCTTCCCAATGTTTGACTGGCATAAGGGTTCAGCAGCACCAAGGACAGATCACACGCACATGCATGGGGTGCACTCATCTTTATTTTGTTTCACAATAGATGTTCTTTAAAAGGAAGGGTATATTCTAATACGAACACTTGTAGTATACACACTGGTCAGTAGAAGAGACAGTGCACCTAAGTGCAAAAGAAAATGACAGTCAAAGAACTGCAGAGAAGGACTTAACTGTCTCGGAAAGCAAATGTGTAAGAGTGGCATGATAATGTATAGTAAAGACATGTCGATAACATAGTTACACAGATCATAGTGCATGAGGGACCACTGTTTTGTTAGTGGACTTACCATTTTCTTGCTGCTACCTCTTATAATGTATGGGATGGGTGATGTGTATACCTGTTTGTCATTTTCGAATCATAACAGGTTGTGTATTCCTTCAATCATACAAGATTAAGAAAAATATGAAACATTTGCGTACACATAGTTAATTCTGAAAATATCCGGTGCGAAAGCTTAAGAGTGACAAATGGATGAAACAAGTACAACGGTGTAAACGGATTATAATCACAGCAAGTACAATTCTCTAGAAAAAAAATGCGAAAAGCTTAAGAGTGACAAATGGATGAAACAAGTACAACGGTGTAAACGGATTATAATCACATCAAGTATAATTCCACCAAAAAAAATCACAGCAAGTACAGAAGGTTTAATACAAAACATAGTTGCTCTAAAATCATTTGATGAATTCCCTGATTAGCAAATAGTGGTACAGCAGGTGAGACCTATTATACTGTAATCACATGGAACTTGGAAGGCTTCAGCTACCAAAAGTCATCAGCTATCTGAGATCACTGAAAACTTGCTGGCAAATAATGTTTTTTCCTTTATCACTACAGATTTCCGACAGGTTTTAACTTGAGTAGGGAGAACTTACAGATACACCAGGAACTGAATCAGAAAATACAGTGCATGGTAAATCTAAGGATGTGGCAGAAGCCTGAATAAACCAGTGTCAGTACTAGAGGCAAACACAGGCAAGTTTGGCTTATGCCATGATTTGTGAGGCCCAACTAAGAAGGAATCTCTACTGTCTTCTGGCACTACAAACAAAACAATAATAGCGTATGTGTCAGTATAAAACCAGCAACCGATCGGATGTTAAAATATGCAGACAAAAATTGTGACTGCACAGAATTAATCACAAGTCAAAGATTCTTTCTTACAGTAAATTCAGGATTCACGCAATGAACAAATTCAGTTTTCGTCATCGTTGTCTTCAAGCAGATAGTCTTCAATTTGATCTCTGGATTGAAATATCACTGAATCAGTGCACTATAAGAATGAACAAGACACTACATGAACAAATCAAATGAATAACTGTAGATACAGAAACAAGTGGCGACATTAAATCAAACATTAGCCTAATAAAAAATGCCATAACATCCAAAGATTTAGTGCTTTAATTAGCTAAACTACTGATGTACACATCATAACTGTAAAAGAGTGGGAGACATCAACCTCACCTTAGCGAGCTTTGGCTGGCAGTTGCAGTATCTACTCTCTCAGTCCAGAACTTCGGTAGTAGTGAAAAGAACTGGTCATACATGTTTGCACCTCCTGGTAGAATCTGGAAATGACAGCTTTGACAACAATAAGCAGTATAAAGATCAATTTTCTTCTGAGCCTTGTGCTTTGTGCTTTCCAAATTTTGCAGTTCTGATTCACTGAATGGACTTCGACATATCAGGCACAGAACCTCAGAGAGAGTAGACTCATCGCTATCAACATTCTGGAATTTGGGACGCAGCCGTGATGGCAGGAAGTCGTGATAGCCATTTGCGGAGAACTTGTTAAATGAGAATGGCTTAAGCTTTTGTGCAGTTCTTACAACGGTATGCTCTCGAGAAGGATTCTCCTCCTGCCAATGTTGAACACGTAACCTGTAAGATTGCGACTTGCGCTTGTTCCAAGCAATTAATGAAAGCAATCGCCAAAAAAGAATATAATCGAAGGTTCAGTTCAATTTAGTGCCGCTGCACTCAAAGTCAGTATGTAAGTACGGTGTGCCATGCAAACAATAAGCTTACTTACCCGTAGTCGTGCAACAAAAGATGCAACCAAGCCATTGATGCCACTGCAAGGCCTATCGAGAAGTTGCTGTGTCTTCAAACTAAGCACATAACCAGTTAGAATAAATGCCATGAGAAGCACAATTCAACAAAACAAAAATACAAATGCTTATCTTACCTATCGAGTTCACAGAGTAGGCTAAGCTCTTGGGCCAGGCAATCACGGAGTGGAAGCACAACAGGCACTTCCCACCGTGTATCAACGTACTGGACATCAGCTGGTAAGGAATAGCCTTGCCCCTGGAGATAATTAGCAACCTCTAAGTTCTCTTTGGGAACTATCAACAGGCGACGAAATCACATCGGGAAGAGCATCTGCTATAATACCTTCACTGTTGCGGATAGTACATGGCATGCTATTGCAGAGGCACATGATCCCAGCATGATCTTGGTGTACCCGTTCTGCAGCGCAATCTGAACAACATACCAAATGAAACGGTAAACACGACTTCAGTCAGTCACTGAATAAGAGCATCAACCAAGATGGTGTAAATGGAACGACAATCCTCAACGGAAGCGTGCACAAGCACCGATGGAAAAACAACCTTCTGCAACGAAAGCATGCGCAGGCACTGAAGAAGGTCCTCCCTCCCAGTGTCATCATTGATCATGCCGACTAGCTCCCTCAGCCTTCCTTCACGGCCGTTTGATTCCGAGGAGAACACGTCCTCCAGAGGTGCAATGTGCATCGCTTTATCGCTCGGCGATACACTCGAGACGATTGACTTGATATCTGCAATCGCCAGCTCGACGTCACATCTCGGCTTCGACAGCAAAGCGCTCTCGTCGACGAACGCCACCCCGACGTCGAAGACCGGCAGGGCCTGCGAGTTGCTCGCGTCCCAGCTCTCGACCGCCTTGGACCGCATGTCGTGTATGAATTGCAGAGCCACCCTGTATAACATATGTATCAACAAGCGTGACATTTTGTAGGTCGGGCTACAAGTAGCTCGTTTTTTCAAAATTTGAAAATGGCATTTTATAGTTTCAAAAAATTAGGAACAAAAATTCTATAGGTAGCCAATGATGTACTCTACAACTGTGAAAAAAAAAGACTCAGTATTTTGGGCTATGCAAAATTAAGAAATCCATGGATTTGAAAACGTGAACAGTGTAGATTGTGGCCTTTCTTCTACCTCTCAATCTCGCTCAGAAAACAGAGAGAAAAAGGCAATGACAAGGGTTTTGTGCTGCAAACTACTTAGCAGCTTTTCTGCTTCGTTCTCCTTTTATTCAACAAGGGGACTGATCGTGCTAAGTCACACGACGCCCACATCGGACGTGCCATCCCACGTCCAGGCGATCGAGTCTTGCGCAAGGATCAAGTCAAAACTGAAACAAACTATCCTATCTGTTGCTAGAAAATAGCTGAAACTCTAACTGAACCACTGACAGGTAACTACACCTGACGCTACTGGATTTTATTCAAATGAAACTAGATTAGCCAACATAGATTTTGAAACCTCCAACATTTGCCAGAATTTGTGTAGCCTCCAATATAATATATTTCATCCTAAAAATTTGCACGGTGGTAGAGTACATCACTGGCTACATTCAGATTCTTTTTGAAACTCTAAATGTTGAATTCGAAGAATGCTACATGTAGCTCGGGCTACACTTTGAGTTTTCCATGTACCAGCAGTTAATTTCAAAGGGTCGAAAGAGATAGCTCTTCGAATTAAGAATCTCTGAACGGGACGAAATTACTAGGGATCAAGAAAATAGGTGTGTGTGTGGGGGAAAGTGGACCTGGAGGCGGGGCCGCCGGAGAAGGCGAGGAGGACGGAGTCGGTGGGCCGCACCATGGCGTTGCTCGTGACAGCGAGCTTGAACTTCCCGAACAGGTGGGCGCGCAAGCACTCGCCGCACAGGCCGACGCCTCCGGCAACCACGACGACGGCGCCGACGCCGCACTTGCCGCAGGTGGCGGCGGCGCCGGTGGCGATGGAGAGACGGCCCAGCCTCTCCTCCGGAGCATCATCGGCGGCTGAGGAGGAGCAGTTGGCCCCGCAGCCGCCGCCGCCGCCGCCGCCGCCACAGGAGGCCATGGCGAAGGTCAGGGCTACGGAACCTTCTTCCTGTTTTTTTTTCTTTCCCTTTTCGCACATAGTTATGTTTTGTTTGGGCCTGCTTGGGCCGAAACGGGATCCGGCCCGAGAGATTCCACAGCGGGATGGGAATCAATCAACTGAACATTTGATGTGAGATGCAAAACTAGACTCTTTCCTGGTAGATGCAACTTACAGCATTCGCATAATATTGAAGCGAACCAACCATTGCTGGAGCATTTGAAGGGGTAAAGCATAAAACCAAACCTTCGCATCCTTTGAAATGAATAACAGGTGAAGTAATTAACAGGCTCTTCAATATTTGTACAATATGTGGCGACGCTAGCTTCAGTTGTAATGGCAACAATAACACTTGCAGAATCTCTGGATACCAAGGCAGCCAGCCTGCACCGAGTCACATTCTTCTTTAGACTAACAAGGAGACAGTGATGTTGTCTTCTCATAAACTCGCTACGTACACCCTTCAATGGGGTCCTATTCTGAATGAGAATTGACAGGAATTGTCAGTTTAAAATTGATAAGAGTTTTTGCACAGATTTCCTCAAACCAACTCTTGGTTATATATGGATCTAAAACAGGGAATCATCACATTAAGAGGCACATCGATTTTGTGGTCTTAAACTGGACTTTTTCTTCTTATCAATGGTCCTCGTACTTTGGTAATAATCTTTGCATACATGTTAGAAACATAGAGTTACAGGACAGGTGCTATGACTGCAGCTCTGCTTTCCAAAATGATTCATGATATCTCGTACTTAGATCAAACCTTAAGTTTCTCGTGTCACATGCAAAGTTCGGGAACTCTCTATCGATTTTTCTCCATTGCGACCCATCAGCGGGGTGTCTCAACATCTCGTCTTTCTTACGGTCTTCTTTTTGCCATCGCAATAACCTGGCATGCTCTTCGTTTCTAAACAGACGTTTCGACTGTGGTATTATATGAGCATACCGCAGAACCTTGGCAGGAACCCTCTTCCTGGGGAGCTCACCCTCAACATCACCAGGGTCATCTCGTCTAATCTTATACCGCAGTGCAATGCATACCGGACATTTTTCCAAATTTTCGTACTCCACACCGCGGTAGAGGATGCAATCATTAATGCATGCATGTATCTTCTGCACCTCTAATGGATTAGAGGGTAGAGAACCTTCTTTGCTTCGTACGTACTATCAGGCAATTCGTTATCCTTTGGAAGCTTCTTCTTCATTATTTTCAGTAACTTATCAAATGCCTTGTCACATATACCAGCATTTGCCTTCCATTGCAGCAATGGTACCGAGCTTTGTGTTGCCATCTTCGCAATTTGGGTACAATTTTTTTTTTGATCCTCTAACATGCCCTTTAACTTTCGATTCTCGTTTGCACTTTATGCTTCTCTGTGTGCATCAGTGATGGTCCGACGAAGATCATCAGTTGGCTCATCTGATGCTCTTCATCTTCAGCTTCCCCTGCCTCTTCATCTTCAGTCTGCCCCGTTGCACTATCGCCGTATTTATGGTACATGTCATCATCCTCTTTTTTTTCATTGTCTTCCATCATAACCCCTCTTTCTCCATGCTTGGTCCAACAATTATAGTTGGACATAAAACCTTTCCAAAGCAGGTGGGAGTGAAGGACCTGCCATCTAGAGTATTGTTTTAAGTTCCGACAGTCAACACATGGACAACACATAAAACCATCCGCATGTGGGTTTTCCTCAGCCACACGAAGAAAATCTTTCAGGCCCGCAGTGAACTCGGGTAGGCGTCAGTCAACGTACATCCATTACCGCCGGTTCATCTACATCATATAATTAAGTTTATCAAAAAACCATTACAAAACATCATAAATAGTGAAATGACCACAATACAAATGAAAGGGTAAAGTTGCTTACCTTGATCGAGGAGGAAAGAAAGAGGAGAAAGCTTAAGTGTCGCTATGGCACCTCATATCATTTTTGTTTTGTGTGAAATCAAGCGACATCATTCTCTCGGTCATTTCATCGAGCACCTCTTGTGCGTAGGAAAGAAAACCAAACAAGCACACAACCGTCACACCTTCCACCAAGAAAAAGTAGAGAGAGAGAGGGCTAGCTAGGGTGAGCTGAATTGATAGGCAAGGGGCTTTAACACCGATTCGTGTCACGAACCGGTGCTAATGTATACCTTTACATTAGCACCGGTTTGTGAAACGAACCGGTGCTAAAGGTTTCGTGCCCGCTACATACAAATGAAAGGGTAAAGTTGCTTACCTTGATCGAGGAGGAAAGAAAGAGTAGAAAGCTTAAGTGTCGCTCTGGCACCTCATATCATTTTTGTTTTGTGTGAAATCAAGCGGCATCATTCTCTTAGGCATTTCATCGAGCACCTCTTGTGCGTAGGAAATAAAACCAAACAAGCACACAATCCTCACACCTTTCACGAAGAAAAAAATAGAGAGAGAGGGCCAGCTAGGGTGAGCTGAATTTATAGGCAAGGGGGGCTTTAGCATCAGTTCGTGTCACGAACTGGTGCTAAAGGTTTTGCGCCTGCCACGTGGCTGGTGACAACCCTTTAGCACCAGTTTGTGTCACGAACCGGTGCTAAAGGTCCCGCACGAACCGATGCTAAAGCTCGCTGGTCCCCTGCGATGTCCCGGCTGCACGAATCGTGCTAAGGCACCCTTTAGTCCGGGTTCGTAGCACAACCGGTGCTAATGTTTTTTGGAGCTAAATACGTCCATCTTTGTCAACATCGGCGACTAGGCTGCAGACGTCTTCATGTCAACGACATACCGCCCACATGCTCGGAGCGTGCCGATGCGGGTATTGACTAGCGGGAGCAGAGCCTCTACATGGAGTTCAGCTGGGGCGGGAGAACATGCTTGAGCCTCAACATCTAGGAACATCTAGGAACATGCTTGAGCCTCAACATCTAGGAATATCTGTAATTAACAGGCACAACAGCTTTGTGGTCCTAAACTGGACCATATCAGATCATATTGTCTTCTTACTTTGGTAATAATCTTTGCATACATGTTATAAACATTGCAGCCAACAAGTACTCCCAGTGTTAGTGTTCTCTACTTGCCAATGTAGAGACACATCGTCCATTAGTTTCACCACCGAACTCTGTAACCCACCTCATAGGAGGATTGTAAACAACTCTTATCTTTTCAATGAAATGAGACCCAAAGATCCTTTTGAGTTTTGTCGAAAAAATCTAGAGACACATTTGATGCCAGATTGGCGAGTGCAGCTTGTTCTGCAACGAGGTGAGCATCATGTAGCTATTACCATTAATTTTCTTGTCCCTAGTATCCCTAATATTGTGCATGTTCTTGACTTTAGTCATGGCAGCATCACTATTTCTGTAACTCGTATGATGCTTGTTTGCAGCCTTGGCCTAAGTCAGCTAGCTTGAGACCAATACCGTGCGGCATTGCTCGTGTCATTTTTGTTGTTTTCACTGGATCCATGTCTCGCTTCTTTTGTGAAACGGTTGGTTGGTTAACACTGCTTGCTTCTCGCAGATTACCGAACCCAAATCATATATGTGATGTTTGCTTCGTAAATCATATTTGCAAGCTTCCCTGATTGTTGCGATACAGTTTTCCCGGTAGATGCATTCGAATCACCGATCTCTTGCTCGTTGCTAAATTTTTATTACTATTCTTGTGTTTTTCTAGAGCCGAACTATAAATTTAGGTAATACTTCACATCGAAGATTTCACGATCCCCTATACTTGTGGGCATGAATGTTACACGATGATACAACGCCAATCGGCATACAACACGTCATCCACAAAACCGATGATAAACCGACTTCCCTTGCCCAACATCCAACAAAGAATAGTGAGAAGAGGAGCACAATGCATCCTCACAACCAAGCAAGACACACACTATAGCGCAACCTTGACTCCAAGGCAACCCGGACCAACGTGTGCCTAGAGCAGTCGGCGATAAGGAGGCAAGATCCCGATGGACTCGGGAAAGATGCCGAACAAGATGTGTTGCCATGTCGTACATTGTGCCTCAGAAGCACAAGCCCAGTGGCTGCGGCCAACACCGGCGACGCATCAATGCCTCTAACTCCAATGTCGCATCGGCCTCTCCCCTCATGGCCTAGACAACGTCTTCAAGAAGATAACGACACCATGGTGCCACCGCTACCTGGTTCGGTCATCAGGCCTAGGGTTTCCCTCGGCATCCGAGGGGAGTGGAGGCATGGTGAAGGCCATGAACACACCTCCCAGATGGAAATGGTGCCCATGGGTGTCGTCGTGTTCAGCCGACCACCGCCGAGCAGGGATTTCACCTCGGCCAAACATCGTGACCATGAAGATGCCCAAGCTTGATTGGAGAAGGAAGGCGAAGAAGAAAGCCACCGTCTTGAGCAACAACTGTCGAGAGGAGAGGAATATTGACGTAGGAGATGGGCGTTGGCCACCACTGGCACCACCACGGTCACCACTGCCAAGCTCGCTGCTGTCGGCACCACCTCGATGCCAGGAAACCGCCGTCGCGAAGCGCCACCTCGTCCCTTCAGCAATGGCATCGGATCTGCGAGCCCGCCCATGCCCAAGGCCTTGCCGAGATTTAGATCCGACAACACCACCATAGGGGCCATGCCTCCGTGCAGGGGATCCCCTCCTCCACTATATATCGTCACGCCAAGGTCGTCTGACCAACGCGACACCGCGCCGCCGAGATCCGCTAGCCGCCGCCGCTGTGGGAGAATGGGTCACCCCCCGAGGAGAGAAGCCCCGCCACCGCCATCTCTGCGGGCTTTGCGCGTCAGTGACTACTGCCGACGGAGATGGAGACGGGCAACGATGGGCACGGGCTTTGGAGGCACCGGCTTGGTCGCCTCCATATCGCCGTTGAGCGGCGAGGGGGTTGGGAGCGTTGTTTTCCGTCTTAATGAACGATCAACATAAAAATCTGGGAAATTTCAATAAAAGTGGGACAACATAATCCCATTTCATTTACTCCCTCTAATCGATATTACTTGACACTAGTATGGATATATCTAGAACTAGAATATGTCTAA
Organism: Lolium rigidum; assembly: GCF_022539505.1. Taxonomy (NCBI): domain Eukaryota; kingdom Viridiplantae; phylum Streptophyta; class Magnoliopsida; order Poales; family Poaceae; genus Lolium; species Lolium rigidum. The sequence goes on along the minus strand of NC_061512.1, from coordinate 15,447,493 downwards.
ATACATCTATATTATCGGAGGGAGTACATTAAAATATATTTCCAACATACCGCCTCCATTTTTATTTCCCCTGCGTTTTGACCTTAGTCAAAGTCAAATTTTCTAAAATTTGACCAAAGATTTAACAAAAAATATCAGCATCCATAATTTCATATTTACAAAATATGAAAATACATTTTCAGTATTTATGATTCTAATACGCACTAATTTTAAATTTTAAATACTCCGTATTAATACTTTTTCCTAGTACAGAAAAATAGTGTAATGGGCCTCTTGTTGTGTAACGGAACCTTGTTGAAGTACTACTGAGCTTGGACATGTTCTTCTCGACATGATCGTCTACAACACTGTCGCATATTCCATTTCCACCCGACCACACCGACGGCGGCCGCCGCCCCTGCTCCCGTGCCAAGCTCCGGCGAATTCTCCTCCTAGTCCTCCGCTTCTCCCTAGTCTCAAGCGCTCTTGCTCGCCCCTTCATTTGATGCCACTTGAACCGAAGCAAACCTTAGATTCCCCTTGAGCGGAAATGGAGGCGGGTGGCCCTAGTTCAGAGAGGAGTAGGAGGAGGAGGAGGAGGAGAGCAGGTGAGGATGAAGGAGGAGGTCAGGCCCCGACCGCATCAGCGACCTCTCCGACGCCGTCCTGGGCGAGATCATCTCCCTCCTCCCCACCAAGGAAGGCGCCCGGACCCAAATCCTCGCGTCCCGGTGGCGCAACCTCTGGCGCTCCGCCCCTCTCAACCTCGACTGCTGTGGCCTTACCACCAGCTGGGGTGAGGTCGCTGGTGTGGTATCACGCATCCTTTCCTCCCACCAAGGCCCCGGCCGCTGCTTCCGCATCCTCAGCGGATTTTGTCCCTACGAAGCGGCTACCGTGGACTCCTGGCTCCAGTCCCCCGCCATCGACAACCTCCAGGAGCTATGTTTATCTTACCGGAGAAAGAATCAGTCACCGTTGCCGCTCTTGCCAGAATCCTTTCTCCGCTTCTCGACCACCCTCCGTGTGGCCACCATCGAACATTGCCACCTCCTCGACAGCATTGTCCAAGGGCTCCAGTTCCCCCAGCTTAGGCAGCTCACACTTTCAATTGTTAGGATCTCCGAGTGTTCGGTTCCCCACGTGATTGCCGGGTGCCCTGCTCTGGAGTGCTTGATGATAAGAGATTGCTTCGGCTTCCGTCGCCTCGGGATCAATTCCATTAGCCTCAGAAGCGTCGGTGTGCATGCTGAATATTATCGGGATGAGCTCAACTTTGGAGAGCTTATCATCGAGAATGCCCCTTGTCTTGAAAAGTTGCTCCATCTTGGTTGCACTAGTGATCTGCATGTATCGGTAATCTTTGCACCTAAACTAGAGACAATGCGCTGCTGTTCGAACCCCACCACTAAAACCTCGTTTGGCTCCATGGTTATTCAGGTAACTAAGATCTTTCTACTGCTGGCCTTTACAACCCTTCTTACCTGCATTTCTATGTGCGGAAAATTATAGATCTTGTGCGTTCGCAGATAGACTAATTATTTTCTTGAATGCTTGATAAAGGGGTTGCACATTGATGGCCTTACAACGGTGGTGCGCACTATCAAGTTTTTGTCCGTTGATATGGATAAATTTTGTCTGGATACAATTATTAACTTGATGAGATGCTTTCCATGTCTGGAGAAGTTGTACATTCAGGTGGCTTCTTCATTCTTAGTTTCTTTTATATGCTTCTATTTTGAAGTGGCTAATTCTTTTCTTTCTTTATGTTTTTCAGTCATATTTATCAGGGCCAAAGAATTTGTGGCTTAGTAAACACAAGAACTTCATCAACGGCCATGATATCCGTCTAAAGAAAATAATGTTTAAAATGTATCGCGGCACCAGGTCGCAGGTTAGCTTCGTGACATTCTTTGTGTTGAATGCGAGAGTGTTAGAGTCGATGATACTTCAGATTGAACACAAGAACGACAACGAGGAGTTCTTGGCAGAACATCGTAGGAAACTGCAGCTAGAGAATAGGGCTTCAAGAGGTGCTCGGTTTCAGTTTACAACTGATAAATGTGTGCGCAATGTTTGGGACATCAACGATGCCCGTGTTTTGGATTTAGCTGATCCGTTCGCATGTTTATGTTAAGTCAGGGTCTGGTCTGTTTCGGAGCTATTCCTGACCATCATCAGATCTCATTTTGTGCCTTGTCCAAACTTGTTTAGCTCTCACACATGTCTGTTGTCTACTTGTCTTCTGAAGTTTGTATTGTCTGAACCTTATGACAGCTAAGCAAGCTATTTGTGCCACTAGTTTGTGATGTGCTATGTGGCATTTAAACAAGTCTGTATAATCTGATTCCACTACCAGATATATACTGATGGATACCTGGATGCATACAAGCTACCTGTGCTTGTGGGTAGGTAGTTCTGGTGTTCTTGTTCCACGGTATTACCAAGATATATAACAAGATATCTGTGTGGTTGATTTTATGGTTTGGGTTTATGATTAACTCTTGAGTACTAATTAATATTTTTAGCCGCAGTTGAAGATGCCTTTTCTTGATGTGAAACTTCCACTAGATCATCACTTAAATGGTCCCATGTATGTACCTCATCTATTGTCAACCTTCAGAGTTCTGAGCTTTTGATCTTTTTCCACCTTTTGAAACTGTCCGCTTCTGCATCTGGCCTGGGCACTTGATGTTTTTTGCACCGTGTTTTTCCGTCTCAAATACTAATGAGACAAACTTGCAATTCTCTAGCTGTATGTATGAAGGGAACAATCCATGTTTTGTAAGCTGCCTGCTTGTTATCAAGCATTGGATGGAATTTGGCAAACACACCAGAAGCCACCTTTCAGATTGTTAATTTTACCAGACTGGTAGATACCTGAATGTACACAGAATTGATATACTCTCTCTGTCCCAAAATAACTTGCTCAAAGTTTTCTAGATACGGATGTATCTACACACTAAAAAAATGTCTAGATACAACCGTATCTACACAAACTTGAGAAGCTTATTTTGGGATGGAGGGAGTACTTATTATACTGGAAATGGTACAGCACTGCATTCTCAATACTGAACTTTTGGTCCCGAAATTTACTTGTGTATTTGCCTTGGTCAGGTTGAGCGTCATAAATAAAAATTCTTACATAATACAGTTAGTACTGATGTCCAAACAAATTGGGACCAGGTATATGGCCATAGGCAGTCTCAAACTCTGAATGTGATATTGAGACTAATCAACACTGGGTAGTTGTGGCAAGAGACACAAATTTCTGGACACACTCATGTTGATTTCCCCTAGAACGTCACTAGGACTGACTGATTGTGGTTGATACTACTCCCTCTGATTGAGAAGTATTTTTGCTTAAGAGTTTGACCAGACAAACTTTTTTATATTTGGTTACCATTATGAATTTGCTTAGTAATGTTCATAACGTAATAAGTGATATTACTTGATCCATTACGAAATATGCTAGTGTAATGTATAACTATTTTTATCTAAATTAACATACTCCCTCCGGTCTCTTTTAATTGACTCGGATTTAGTACAAATTTGTACTAAATTTGAGTCAATTAAAAAAGAACGGAGGGAGTATTTCATATAGTGATGATCAAAGTTTGTCTTGACTACTATGTGAATATCACTATAACTGACTGATTGCTACAACTTTCTCTGACTGAGAAGTATTTTTTGTTTTAGGATTTGGCCAGCCAAACTTTTTTAGGTACCATTATGTTTTTTTAGTAATGTTCATAACATAATAACTGATATCATTTCATCCATTATGAAATATGCTACCGTAATGTATATCTATTTTTATTTGAACTAACATAGTTTCATAGGCTGATGATCAAAGTTTGCCTTGACTAATATGTGAATATTCAAAACGATTTACATCTGCGGTCGAAATTGATGGTAAATGGCAATCAGAGTTTGCCTTGACTAGTTTATACAGACCGGTAGAAATATATACCTGGATGCAGACAGGTTGTTTGTGTGGGTGGGTAGTTCTGGTGGTCTTGTTCTTTCGACGATATAAGAAGCTATCTGTCTGGGTAAGTTTTATGATTAACATTGAGTACTAATTTATATCTCTAGCTTTAGTCAATGAAGATATAGCCTTCCTTGATTTGAGTCTAATTTTCCACTTGATCATCACTTGATTGGTATATATGCAACCACCTGCAGTTTTATCCTTGGGAGTTCAGAGCTTTGAGTTATTTCCCTTCTGAAATCGTGTCCTTTTCAAAGGTAAATGAAGGGTTGTGATGCTTCTTCTTGAATTACTGTGAAGGGTTATTTGTATGGATGGGTAGAAATTGCCTCAAACCAACTGTTGGTTATATATGGATCTAAAACAGGGAATCATCACATTAACAGGCACATCAATTTTGTGGTCCTGAACTGGACCTTTTCATATCAATGGTCCTCGTACTTTGGTAATAATGTTTGCATACATGTTAGAAACATTGCAGCCAACAAGTACTCTCAGGTTACTGTTCTCTACTGTACTTGCCAATGTAGAGACACATCGTCTATTAGTTTCACCACTGATCTCTGTAACCCACCTCCTAGGAGGATTGTAAACAACTCTTATCTTTTCAATGAAATGAGACCCAAAGATCCTTTCAGTTTTCTTGAAAACAAATTTAGAGACACATCTGATGGCAGATTGGCAGTGCAATTGTTCTGCAACGTGGTGAGCATCATATGTAGCTATTACCATTAATTTTCTTGTCTCTAGTATCCTTAATTCTGTGCATGTTCTTGACTATAGTCATGGGAGCATCACTATTTCTGTAACCCATATGATGCTCGGGGTTTGCAGCCTTGGGCTAAGTCAGCTACCTTGAGAGCAATACTGTACGTCCAGCATTGCTCGTGTCATTTTTGTTGTTTTCACTGGATCCATGTCTACCGATTGGTCTAAAGATTTTGAACGTCAAAGACGAACATATGGATACAGATTCTCGAAGTCAGTGTTCGCCTGAGCTAGGAGACACGTGAAGACTTGTGGCTGAACTGGACGATTCTAGCTATAGCAGAAACTCTTTTCCTCTTACATAGATAGAATTCTGAGCTCCAAATTTTGAGAAGATAGCGCAAGCTGCAAATTAATGACCATTTTGAAATTAACAATCTGAGAGGATAGCGCGAAACTGCAAATCATCATTCTGATGCACATCGGTAGCTGAAATCATCAGTTAGGAGTTTTGCTGCCTTAGGCCGCGGCGTTGCTACCTGCGGAGGTCGGTTTTGCTATTTAAGGTGTCCGGTATTGCTAGCGGCAGAGTGTGGATTTTTGCTACCATAGGCATAGGGCGTTGCTACTAGCAGCTTGTGGCGTTGCTGTCCTGGACGGACGGAGTTGCTGCAACCTCGGATGGCGTTGCTACCGGCTGCAGGCGATGTCTCCGTTAATGTCTTAGAGGATTTGTAGCATATGAATAAAAAAATTGCTATAATTTATTTGCGGTTTTGCTATATCTGCGTAATATGTTTGCTACGTGGTCTCCGGCGAGCCCAGCCTTTTTATTTTCTTTTCTGAACGAACCGTTTTTTGCTTCAGTCATTTGCTGCCGGGGATGATTTTTTGCTGCCGAGAGATGTTTTTTTGCTACATGCAAATCTAACCGTCAAAATGGTTGATACGAGGGCTGGGGAATCAGATCCTCCGGAGGACGCCCAACAGTTTCCTTTAAACTATTAGAGAAGATTCTTGGCAAAATAAAAAGCGGATAGACAGGGTGACAAAAATGATGCAGGTTAGAATTGGAAAGAAAAAAGAAAGAGAAAGAGTCCACCGTACTCGTTCTTTTTTGCGCGTTGGGCCTATATATCTTTCCGACGTCTAGGCCCAGGTCAAAACGATGCGCAGCTTTCCATTTTCCAGTGAGCCATTTCAAGCAAGCATATAAACATCGATCCCTGGCCTGAACCCTACTATAAGCCAGCCGCCGCGCGCTGGTGCGGTCGGGAGAAATGCGGCGGCGCAAGGCTCCTCCGCCGCGGCCTCCGGGCAGCGGTCCTATGACGAGGAAGATGAGGAAGTTGGCGGAGTCAAGGCCGCCGCCCGAGGACCCCATCAGCAACCTCCCCGACGACCTCCTCGTCAAGATCGTCTCGCTCCTCCCAACGAAGGACGGCGCCCGCACCCAGATCCTCGCGTCGCGGTGGCGGCACCTCTGGCGCTCCGCCCCTCTGAACCTCGACAGCCACGGCCTCTACTCCTATAGGGTCGATCTTGCTCCCGTCGTCTCGCATATCCTCTCTTCCCACCCGGGTCCCGGCCGCCGCTTTTGCGTCTGCAGACACCACCTCAAAAGCAGACCAGTGTCCGTGGACGCGTGGCTCCGGTCCCCCGCTCTGGACAACCTCCAGGAGCTCGAGTACACCTTCTTCGAGCAGCCGCCGGCGTCGTTCTTTCGGTTCTCGCGCAGCCTCCGCGCTCTCACCATCGGATGCTGCAGCCTCCCGGATGACACCATCCCGGGGCCCCTTCGCTTCCCCCTGCTCAAGCACCTCGGGCTTGAGGACGTCACGATCTCCGAGCGCTCGGTGCAGAGCCTGATCGACGGGTGCCCTGCCATGGAGTCCCTGCTGATCCACGCCTGCTTCGGCTTCCGCCGTGTCCGGATCATCAACTCCCTCACCATCAGAAGCATCGGTGTGCTTGACCAAACTTCTTACGCGGAGAGTGACCTTGTTCGGTTACAAGAACTCGTCATCGACAACGCACCTCGTCTCGAAAGGTTGGTCCGCAATGATGTGGAGAATGGTCTGCATGTCTCGGTGGTTGCCGCGCCTAAACTCCAGGCCATAGGCTTCCTTTCCGATGGATATAAGTTTTCCGAGCAGTGCTACCCTGATCACCTCTACAGGCTCGAGCTCGGATCCACGGTTATTCAGGTAACACATTGATCCATCGAGTTTCTTTCTTTATCGCATTTTCAGTATGTCAAAACCACACATATCACATGCCTTGTTAATGTCGCCTTTCATATATCCATGCTTGATAAAGGGACTGCGCGTCGAAAGTTTGGCAATGGCGGTCTCAACAGTCAAGATTCTTGCTTTCCGGACGAGAACTCTTTGCCTGGATACGATTGTTGAGTTGCTGAAATGCTTCCCGTGCTTGGAGAAGCTTTACATTAAGGTGACCATTCTCCATCAAAAGTTCAGATACTCCTTGCATATACTTCCATATGTTCTCAAGTGATTTATCTAATTATTAATTCTGCATGTTCTTTTTAGCCACACATGGGTTTGAGAGAGCCAAACAATTTATGGAGGCGTAAACACCACAATTTCATAAAGCGTCATGACATCCGTCTTAAGACATTGGTTTTGAGGCGGTACTGGGGAAACAAGTCGCAGGTTAACTTTGTTACGTTCTTCTTGTTGAACGCGAGAATGCTAGAGTCGGTGACACTTCAGGTTGAACGTTATAATGAGGAGTTTGTGGAAGATCAACGAACGAAGCTTCAGCTGGAGAACAGGGCTTCAAGAGCCGCTCAGCTCCATTTTACAACCCAGAGAAGTTGAGCCGCTCAGCGGTCCTATGACGAGGAAGATGAGGAAGTTGGCGGAGTCAAGGCCGCCGCCCGAGGACCCCATCAGCAACCTCCCCGACGACCTCCTCGTCAAGATCGTCTCGCTCCTCCCAACGAAGGACGGCGCCCGCACCCGGATCCTCGCGTCGCGGTGGCGGCACCTCCGGCGCTCCGCCCTCTCGAACCTCGACAGCCACGGCCTCTACTCCTATAGGGTCGATCTTGCTCCCGTCGTCTCGCATATCCTCTCTTCCCACCCGGGTCCCGGCCGCCGCTTTTGCGTCCGCGGACACCACCTCAAAGCGGCACCAGTGTCCGTGGACGCGTGGCTCCGGTCCCCCGCTCTGGACAACCTCCAGGAGCTCGAGTACACCTTCTTCGAGCAGCCGCCGGCGTCGTTCTTTCGGTTCTCGCGCAGCCTCCGCGCTCTCACCATCGGATGCTGCAGCCTCCCCGACGACACCATCCCGGGGCCCCTTCGCTTCCCCCTGCTCAAGCACCTCGGGCTTGAGGACGTCACGATCTCCGAGCGCTCGGTGCAGAGCCTGATCGACGGGTGCCCTGCCATGGAGTCCCTGCTGATCCACGCCTGCTTCGGCTTCCGCCGTGTCCGGATCATCAACTCCCTCACCATCAGAAGCATCGGTGTGCTTGACCAAACTTCTTACGCGGAGAGTGACCTTGTTCGGTTACAAGAACTCGTCATCGACAACGCGCCTCGTCTCGAAAGGTTGGTCCGCAATGATGTGGAGAATGGTCTGCATGTTTCGGTGGTTGCCGCGCCTAAACTCCAGGCCATAGGCTTCCTTTCCGATGGATATAAGTTTTCCGAGCAGTGCTACCCTGATCACCTCTACAAGGCTCGAGCTCGGATCCATGGTTATTCAGGTAACACATTGATCCATCAGAGTTTCTTTCTTTATCGCATTTTCAGTATGTCAAAACCACACATATCACATGCCTTGTTAATGTCGCCTTTCATATATCCATGCTTGATAAAGGGACTGCGCGTCGAAAGTTTGGCAATGGCGGTCTCAACAGTCAAGATTCTTGCTTTCTGGACGAGAACTCTTTGCCTGGATACGATTGTTGAGTTGCTGAAATGCTTCCCGTGCTTGGAGAAGCTTTACATTAAGGTGACCATTCTCCATCAAAAGTTCAGATACTCCTTGCATATACTTCCATATGTTCTCAAGTGATTTATCTAATTATTAATTCTGCATGTTCTTTTTAGCCACACATGGGTTTGAGAGAGCCAAACAATTTATGGAGGCGTAAACACCACAATTTCATAAAGCGTCATGACATCCGTCTTAAGACATTGGTTTTGAGGCGGTACTGGGGAAACAAGTCGCAGGTTAACTTTGTTACGTTCTTCTTGTTGAACGCGAGAATGCTAGAGTCGGTGACACTTCAGGTTGAACGTTATAATGAGGAGTTTGTGGAAGATCAACGAACGAAGCTTCAGCTGGAGAACAGGGCTTCAAGAGCCGCTCAGCTCCATTTTACAACCCAGAGAAGTATCCGCAGTTCGGCGGACGTCAAACGTGTCCATGATTTGGATGTAGTTGATCCGTTTGAACCACCCTGTTGAAAATTACTTGGCTAGTCGGTCCATTGACGAGTTGCACTTGTCTATCAACTTATCCCATTTTGTGTTTTTGCCAAACCTTGGCTGGTTATGTTGTGCTTGTGGTTTATTAATTAAGTTTGTATTATCCTGGAAACTTATGGAATTGAAGAATCTATACTCCTGGAAATACTATACTATGTGGCATATCTTGGTTTTTGATACTCATAAGTCATAACAATCTCTGCAATCTCACTGTAAAACGAGGACTAATCAACAGTATTAGCTACAGTTAGAGTAGATAATATCTGGAGTCGCTCACCCAGTCTTGACGCCCACTGGAACAATACTGGGACTGATAGACTGTTAGTATTGAAGTTCCAGTTTGTCTGCAAAGTTTATTCTAAGGGGAAGGAGCAGATGGAACGAGAGAGTTTGTGTGAGCAATTGTTGATGCTAACATTGGGTTTTTTCTTTCTTTCTGTTGAGCAGTTTTTTCTTGCTTATATCATTTCACGTTGTGTCTAAACTTGATAAGTTCACATGATTGTATTTTTTCTGAAGTTGGTATTATCCTAGGTTCACAAGAAAGGTTGTTTTATTGTAGAACATTGTGACACTTTGACAAGCTATCAGTACTACCGTTTATACTCTACATATGTGGCAACACTAGAATTTATTTATGGAGCACAGAGCATTGCAAATCTCACCGAAAGTTTGAGGACCGATCAACACATGTAGCTATCTCTTTGCTGTACTTGCACTTGAACTCTGGGAATGAGCAAGAGTTGCTGTTTACGAGTTCCAGTATATTATTTGTACCAAGTAGTTACATATATTCCTAGATTTTGAGGAATCATGTGGATCTCACAGAAAATGGGAAACTACTGGTTGCGTAGGAGGTGGGTTTTGTAATAGAGATGATCGCCATGTGTCTGCAGTTAGGGAAGGAAATGACAGCCAGCGGCAGCAGAAGCAGGAGGTATGCATGGTTCAGTCGGCCGGTGTAGCATCAAGCATGTTCTACCCGCCCAGCTGAACTCAGGAAATATTAAGACTCTTCACATAATATTTTTAGATGATTTTAGAGAGGGAGGCTTTCACCGTCAACAAACAGTAAAGACATCCAAACTCGAAAACATAATAAATATGCATACGGATTCCGTTTTCGATGAACTTGGGCTTGTTGAAAAGCAACAAATTCAGGAACCTCACAAAGAGAAACACCGAGAAGCAACAAGAATATAGGGATGCAAAGGATGCAAAGGATTGCGCTTCCTAAGACGATGCGATTAAGTTACTCAACTGAAAACCCCTCTTGATAGTGCGGCTATCTATCCTATAACCCGATCTACCAACAACCACCTTGAGACCGGTAAAAGGAAAACCTAGCAAGGCTATACCTTTGCCTTGCGCATCCCGCTTGATCTTGATGTCAACGCTTGAAGCTCTCTCAAGCCGAAATGCCTCACTTGATCATTGTTGCTTCGTGAAGACTCACAATTGCTCTCCCATACACCATGATGGGATAGCTTCATTGATGCACATCTTCACATGTCCATTATCACCAAATGGACCATAGGCTTCAATCATGACATCTTCGATATGCTCATCTTAAACTTGTCCTTCTCAACCTTGATGACATCCAAGCTTGGTGAAATCCTCTCATGGGCTATATCAGATCATACTCTTGATGCAAAATAACTAACCCAAACACAAGTGCACATATATAGTGGGTTAGCTCATGAAGCATAATTGTCAAGGCTTACCGCCCACAAGATCATATGATCCAAAGTGGTACAATCTTTATGCGTTATGCGTTGACGAACTTAAAATCAATCTACACTCTTAGTCTTGGTCAACATTGTATCTCTTCATGCTCTATCATAATATCTTGATCATTCATTCCTTAACACATAAGCTAGAGCATGGTTAACTTGAGTTCCACGCAAGAACTCGATGTTCAATTCTTCATCTTGATCATATCATATTCTTCTCTTTAAATCGATGATCTTGATGCCAATACCAAGTGTATAAACATTATATTCATGTCATACACGCTTGAATCCAACATATGGACATCAAGAAATACCTATGAAATATTTCTTCATATAAACAAAATGAAAACATTAGTCCATAGAGGATTGTCATTAATTACCAAAAACACACTTAGGGCAATGTACCCTTACAAAAGCAATTGAACTAACAAAAAAAAACTGCATTAAGAATGACCAAACATCAGATTTAAACCAACTAGACAGATTTTGCATGACATAAACATTCAGATATTCAGAAATATAGTACAACGAGCACTCGGATATCATGACATGTTCTAGCCCGAGATGTTTGAGTGAGGGGAAGTGAAGCCCCGAGATGTTGTCGTCGGGGAGGATGCAGTATCCAATGGTGAGAGCATGGAGGCTAGGCGAGAATCAGAAGATGGATGCCCGCGGCTGCTCAAAGGGCGTAGTCAAGCTCTTGCGGGTCATCCAGAGCGGGGTACCAGAGTGACGCGTCCACAGTAGCTGATCAGCTGCTGAGGTGGTGTCTGGCGATGCAGAGACACGGGTGGGAACATAGGATATTTGAGATGACGGGAGCGAGATATACCCTGTAGGGGGCGAGGTCGTGGTTGTCAAGGTTCAAAGGGGCGTAGAGCCAGAGGTGGCGCCACCGGGAGGTGGGACATAAGGATCTAGGTGCGGGTGCCGTCCCTGGTAGGGAGGAGAGAGATGGTCTTGACGAGGATGGTGTCATACAGGTTGTTGATGGGGTCCTCGGGTGGTGGCCTTGACTCCACCAACTTCCTCATCTTCCTCATCATAGGACTGCTGCCAGGCGGCTGCGGCGGAGGAGCCTCGCGTCGCAGCATTTCTCCCACGTGCAGCAGAGGCGGCTGGCTAGGGCTCAAAGGGAACAACCGAAGCGGATCGACGGTTGAGTTTGAAATGGCTCACCAGAAAATGAAACAGCGCAGATTGTTTTGAGCTGGGCCTGGACGTTGGAAAGATAGGCCCAAAGTAACGGCTTCTTTTCAAGCAAAAATTCTAACCTCTATCATTTTTGTCGACATTTTATCTATCACCTTTTTTTTGAAACGGGGCAAAAGGAGCTTTGCCTTATATTGATATCTATCACCTTTTTAGTTTGCGAAGAATCTTCCCTGATTGTTTAATGTAGATTTGTGTGTGCCCGATAATTCAAAAATCTTGATTTTAGCAAGCTCAGGTCGATGCATATATTTCTATTGTAGATGATATACCAGATACTTACTAAAGATGTCAGGTAACAATTGTGCACTTGCATTGAATCATTTTTGATACATGGACGACATGTAAGATTGAAAACAGCAACACTCGAACTGCAGTTGTAGTTTGCGCTACCTTCTCAAAAATTTGAAGCTAAGAATCTATCTACGGGGAAAAGAATTTATGTTTTAGAATCGTTCTAGTTCAGCCACAAGTCCTCACATTTACCAGCTCGGGAAAACGATGACTTTGAGAATCTGCAGTATCCATATGTTCCTTGGCGTTCAAAATCTTTTGACCAATCAGTAGACTAGCGTTCATTTTTCTTAGAGAGAAGACTAGTGTGCAGTTCAAATTTAGAAAACAAACATCACAGATATGGTTCGGGTTCCTGCAGTGTCGACCAACCAACCGTTCCACAAAGGAAGCGGACATGAATATCAAGGATACTAGGGACAAGAAAGTTAGTGGTGATAGCTATATTGATGCTCACTTTGTTGCAGAACAACTGCACCGCCAAGCTGGCATCAAATGTGCCTCTAGATTGGCATGTAGAGAACAATTAATAACCTGAGAATACTTGTTGGCTGCAATGTTTCCAACATGTATGTTCAATGATTACAAAAGTATGAAGACCATATGATCTGATCCAGTCCAATTTAGGACCCCAAGACTGTTGTGCTCTTTAATGTGATCATTCCCTGTTTTAGATCAATATGATCAAGATTTGGTTTGATAAATCTGTGCAAGAACCCCCATCAATTTTAAGCAGACACTCTAGTGGATGCAATGCTAGTTCAGTAATGAAACACAGATGCACTCATAAAGAGCACAAAATATAAACTTTTTCCATTGTACAAGGCCAAGCAGTAGCAAGATATTGTGTACTCACAAATCATCCAGAAGATTCATAAATATAAGTAACCTAATTACAGCCCCGCAAAAAAAGTAACCATACTACGGAACTAAGAATATTCTTACTGACAGCTAAAATCTTGAACCCCTGTACCGCCACCGCCCAGCTGTCAACATGCAGTCCTTAATCACACATGCAAGACGGATATTCTGCTAAACTAACGAAATAACCGTGTCCTACGACCAATATTTTGCTAAACTAACAACAGCACCCAACGCTAGAAAGAGTTATGCGTTTGGGGAGACTGAGAATAATTTAATTTTTCTTGCCAGAATAAGATTGCCATGTACATCTCAACAAATTCATACTGGTAGTCAAATCTGAAAAAGTTTGGCTGGCCAAATCCTAAAAAGAAATACTTCTCCATCAGAGGGACTAGTAACAATCAGTCAGCCCTTGTGATGTTCCAGAAGAAATCAAGATGAGTACGTCCAGAATTTCGCGCCTCTTGCGGCAGCTACCCAGTGTTGACTAGTGTAAATATTACATTCAGGTTTGACACTGCCCATGGCCATACCTGGTCCCAATTTCCTTGGACATTAGTACTAGCTGTTATGTAAGAATTTTCAGTTATGGCGCTCAACCTGATCAACGCAACAACAGAAGTAAATTTCTGGACCAAAACTTCAGAATTAAGAATGCATTAGCATTTCCAGTGTATCAAGTAGGAGTATACCAATTCTGTGTACGCTCAAGTACCTATCAGTCTGAAAAAACTAACAATCCGACCCAAAGACGGCGTCTGGTTAGTTTGCCCAATTCATTGATAGATAACAGGGGATTGCGGCGACGCAAGGATCGTCCGTTGCAGGGAGGAGCGAGACGATCTCGCCGAGGACGGCATGAGGGAGGTTGCTGATGGGGTGCTGACTTTTGTATACCAAACAGATTAACACTTGCTACCACATCCACACGTATGTGCGCCCAATGCCCCTCTCTTCTCATCTAGATCTGCCTATCTGTCATCCTATCTGAATGACTGAATTCAGAGAGACATAGTCACGAGTGTCCTAATGAACTCTTCATACAAGGAAAATTAAGCAAACAAGTTGCAACCACTCGCAGGCGAACTTCCACAACAGTAAAGAATGAAGCAAAGCATGCATATGCCCTGATTTATTCAGCCCTCCGAAATTTCTAAGCGCACTGCAAGAACATGTTTACAGCAAACAGACAAATATAATGCTCGCAGAAACTCCCCTGCCACAATCAACAGGACTAAAGGAACTTCATAATAATAGTACAGACATATGGATCTGAGTGACTAGTACCACCATACAAGAAGTGCAGCAGCAGCAACACCGCAAAGCCGCATCCGGGAATGGGGCTGCCCTCCGGCCCGCGCCTGGGACCCGGAGAGGAACCCTACCTGCCCGGCCGGCGGGCGGGGGCTGCGGACCCCCGGCGGCGCTGGCGTTGCCGTCGGCGGCGGCGGCGGGAGCTGCGGCGGGGCGGTGGGAGGAGGCGACGACGGCGGCGGGGGGGAGTAGTAGTAGAACTGCTTCACCAGCGGCGGCGGCGGCTGCTGGGCGGCGACGCCGTCGTGCGACGGCGCGGCGAGGAGGAGCAGGAGCAGGAGGATTTGGTGCGGAGGTGGTGCCATGGGAGATGGAGTGAGCGTGAGAGTGAGAGTGAGGAGACACGTAAGCAAATGGTGGAAGTAAGCAGGGCGCTTTCGGCTATAGCTCGCGTGTGAGTTTCGCAGGAAAAAAAAGAGCCTTTTCTTTTGCGATTTCCTTTAAAATAAAAGCCTTCCCAGTTTTTTTTTAATATTGTCGGTGGGAGCCAAGAAAAGGAAAAATTACAACTGAGTCCCTATTTTTTTCAACAAACACCTCACGAAGATGCGTAAAACGCGATCAAGTCCACAGTCGTCGCTGACGGTAGTTGACTTTCCTGCGCGGCCGTCGCTTCCTCCACCGGGATCGAGACCACTTGGGGGAAGAAGCACCGCTCATCGCCACGCCGGAGTCGGAGAAGATCCTCCATTGGAGGAGGATGAAGCTCGAACCAAATTGGAAATAGAGCGCAGTAGTGCCAATCATTTGGCCGAAGATAGCGGCGGCTGGAGTTTGTCGTCGTTTGGAGGCTGCTGCCAAGGTCGCACGCTCCAGGAACCCCGAGCACCACCTGTGCAAGGTCGTTGCAGCCGCACCAACACAATCCTCTCCCTCGCCACCGAGGCCGGCCAAGAGGAGAAGGGGGTGAACTCGACCACCAAAGCAGAGGTGGGGAAGACGCTTATTGAAGCAGGGCTCGTCGCAGAAGCAAGCTTCACCTCCTCCCTCCTTGAGAGCTTGGCGGAGCCACTCAGCGACGATAGCCTGACGTGGCATCGACACGCCAAACTAGAAGAAAACCCTCGTCTGCCTCTAGATTCGCTGATGCTGGCACCGTCCTTCCTCATCGCCTCGCTTCCATGGCCGTCCAGAGGAGGAAGAAATAGTAGCCAAGCATCACGAGTCCATGGGCAGCAAGCACGAATCTTATACACGGAGATCCTTGGGGTGGGGAGCCTCCCCGTCTCCGACCGCCGGAGCACGAGAAGACGCATCAACGAGCATATGATGCTCAAGATCTGCTGCAGACAACCTTGAGCCCTGCTCCAATCTACCGGCGTACAACCGAAACCTAAAAAACTAAACCTACTATCTACTCCGGCGCCCCTCCCTCGCCATCTCCGGCCAGCAAAGCCATCGGAGAAGGCTCGGGAGCGGTCCGGACCCTCTCCAGAGACTCTCAAGGGGGAAGGGAGGAGAGAGAAGGGGACGGGGGGGTGGATATGATGCATATGGACCTTCCTAGTTTGAAAC
>NC_061512.1:15417931-15431314 GCF_022539505.1 Lolium rigidum | reverse complement strand
TAAAAGTGACTACTCGTGTGACAGCACCTTGATGTGAGGATCACATGTGTTCACGGAGTGTTAATGCTTTGCTCCGGTACTCTATTAAAAGGAGTACCTTAATATCCAAGTAGTTTCCCTTGAGGCCCGGCTGCCACCGGCTGGTAGGACAAAAGATGTTGTGCAAGTTTCTCATTGCGAGCACGTACGACTATAATTGGAACACATGCCTATTGATTGATTAGTACTTGGATACCGTTTTATTATTATCCGCAAATGCCCCGCTATGATTGTTACATGAGTTTCTCTCATCCATGCAACGCCCGTTATCCGTCCCCGTGCCTACAGTATTTTAATCCTGCTCGTTTACTAAAATCACTACTGCTGTCTTTGTTACTCGCTGCTTGTTATTTCACTATCTGCTACTACTATAAAACTCGTTACTACCGATAAACTCTTGCGAGCAAGTCCGTTTCCGTGTGCAGCTGAATTGACAACTCCGCTGTTAAGGCTTTCAAGTATTCTTTGTCTCCCCTCGTGTCGAATCAATAAATTGGGTAATACTTCCCTCGAAGACTGTTGCGATCCCCTATACTTGTGGGTCATCACACCTCTGAACATGTGAATTTTTATTATGCACTAACCCTCTAATGAGTTGTTTCGAGTTTGGTGTGGAGGAAGTTTTCAAGGATCAAGAGAGGAGTATGATGCAATATGATCAAGGAGAGTGAAAGCTCTAAGCTTGGGGATGCCCCGGTGGTTCACCCTGCATATTTTAAGAAGACTCAAGCGTCTAAGCTTGGGGATGCCCAAGGCATCCCCTTCTTCATCGACAACATTATCAGGTTCCTCCCCTGAAACTATATTTTTATTCCGTCACATCTTATGCACTTTGCTTGGAGCGTCGGTTTGTTTTTGTTTTTTGTTTTGTTTGAATAAAATGGATCCTAGCATTCACTTTATGGGAGAGAGACACGCTCCGCTGTAGCATATGGAAAAATATGTCCTTAGGCTCTACTCATAGTATTCATGGCGAAGTTTCTTCTTCGTTAAATTGTTATATGGTTGGAATTGGAAAATGCTACATGTAGTAACTCTAAAATGTCTTGGATAATTTGATACTTGGCAATTGTTGTGCTCATGTTTAAGCTCTTGCATCATATACTTTGCACCCATTAATGAAGAAATACTTAGAGCTTGTTAATTTGGTTTGCATATTTGGTTTCTCTAGAGTCTAGATAACATCTAGTATTGAGTTTTAAACAACAAGGAAGACGGTATGGAGTCTTATAATGTTTACCATATGTCTTTTATGTGAGTTTTGCTGTACCGTTCATCCTTGTGTTTGTTTCAAATAACCTTGCTAGCCTAAACCTTGTATCGAGAGGGAATACTTCTCATGCATCCAAAATACTTGAGCCAACCACTATGCCATTTGTGTCCACCATACCTACCTACTACATGGTATTTATCCGCCATTCCAAAGTAAATTGCTTGAGTGCTACCTTTAAAATTCCATCATTCACCTTTGCAATATATAGCTCATGGGACAAATAGCTTAAAAACTATTGTGGTATTGAATATGTACTTATGCACTTTATCTTTTATTAAGTTGCTTGTTGTGCGATAACCATGTTTCGGGGACGCCATCAACTATTCTTTGTTGGATATCATGTGAGTTGCTATGCATGTCCGTCTTGTCCGAAGCAAGAGAGATCTACCACCTTCATGGTTGGAGCATGCATATTGTTAGAGAAGAACTTTGGGCCGCTAACTAAAGCCATGATTCATGGTGGAAGTTTCGGCTTGGACATATATCCTCAATCTCATATGAGAATAATAATTGTTGCCACATGCTTATGCATTAAAGAGGAGTCCATTATCTCGTTGTCCATGTTGTCCCGGTATGGATGTCTAAGTTGAGAATAATCAAAAGCGAGAAATCCAAAATGCGAGCTTTCTCCTTAGACCTTTGTACAGGCGGCATGGAGGTACCCCATTGTGACACTTGGTCAAAACATGTGCATTGCAAAGATCCGGTAGTCCAAGTTAATTAGGACAAGGTGCGGGCACTATTAGTATACTATGCATGAGACTTGCAACTTGTAAGATATAATGTACATAACTCATATGCTTTATTACTACCGTTGACAAAATTGTTTCATGTTTTCAAAATAAAAGCTCTAGCACAAATATAGCAATCGATGCTTTCCTCTTTGAAGGACCATTCTCTTTACTTTTATGTTGAGTCGAGTTCACCTATCTCTCTCCACCTCAAGAAGCAAACACTTGTGTGAACTGTGCATTGATTCCTACATACTTGCATATTGTACTTGTTATATTACTCTATGTTGACTATTATCCATGAGATATACATGTTACAAGTTGAAAGCAACCGCTGAAACTTAATCTTCCTTTGTGTTGCTTCAATACCTTTACTTTGATTTATTGCTTTATGAGTTAACTCTTATGCAAGACTTATTAATACTTGTCTTGAAGTACTATTCATGAAAAGTCTCTGCTTTATGATTCACTTGTTTACTCATGTCATTGCCATTGTTTTGATCGCTGCATTCACTACATATGTTTACAAATAGTATGATCAAGGTTATGATGGCATATCACTTCAGAAATTATCTTTGTTATCGTTTTACTCGCTTCGGGACGAGCAGAACTAAGCTTGGGGATGCTTGATACGTCTCCGACGTATCGATAATTTCTTATGTTCTATGCCATATTATTGATGATACCTACATGTTTTATGCACACTTTATGTCATATTCGTGCATTTTCCGGAACTAACCTATTAACAAGATGCCGAAGTGCCGGCTCCGTTTTCTGCTGTTTTTGGTTTCGAAATCCTAGTAACGAAATATTCTCGAATTGGACGAAACGAAGACCCGGGGGCCTATTTTTCCACGGAGCTTCCGGAAGACCGGAGAACATACGAAGTGGGGCCACGAGGTGGCGACACCACATGGCGGCGCGGCCAAGGGGGCCCGCGCCGCCCTATGGTGTGGCCCCCTCGTCCGGCCCCCGACTCGCCCTTCCGCCTACTTAAAGCCTCCGTCGCGAAACCCCGATGCGAAAACCACGATACGGAAAACCTTACCGAGACGCCGCCGCCGCTGATCCCATCTCGGGGGATTCCGGAGATCTCCTCCGGCACCTCGCCGGAGAGGGGATTCATCTCCCGGAGGACTCTACACCGCCATGGTCGCCTCCGGAGTGATGAGTGAGTAGTTCACCCCTGGACTATGGGTCCATAGCGAGTAGCTAGATGGTTGTCTTCTCCTCATTGTGCTTCATTGTTGGATCTTGTGAGCTGCCTAACATGATCGAGATCATCTATCCGTAATACTCTATGTTGTGTTTGTCGGGATCCGATGGATAGAGAATACTATGTCATGTTAATTATCAAGTTATTACATATGTGTTGTTTATGATCTTGCATGCTCTCCGTTACTAGTAGAGGCTCTGGCCAAGTTTTTACTTTTAACTCCAAGAGGGAGTATTTATGCTCGATAGTGGGTTCATGCCTGCATTGACACCGGGACGAGTGACGAAAGTTCTAAGGTTGTGCTTGTGTCTGTTGCCACTAGGGATAAAACATTGGCGCTATGTCCGAGGATGTAGTTGTTGATTACATTACGCACCATACTTAATGCAATTGTCTGTTGCTTTGCAACTTAATACTCGGAGGGGTTCGGACGATAACCTCGAAGGTGGACTTTTTAGGCATAGATGCAGTTGGATGGCGGTCTATGTACTTTGTCGTAATGCCCAATTAAATCTCACTATACTTATCATGTCATGTATGTGCATTGTTATGCCCTCTCTATTTGTCAATTTCCCGACTGTAATTTGTTCACCCAACATGCTTTTATCTTATGGGAGAGACACCTCTAGTGAACTGTGGACCCCGGTCCATTCTTTAATACTGAAATACAAATCTGCTTGCAATACTTGTTTTTACTATTTTCTCTGCAAACAATCATCTTCCACACAATACGGTTAATCCTTTGTTACAGCAAGCCGGTGAGATTGACAACCTCACTGTTTCTTTGGGGCAAAGTACTTTGGTTGTGTTGTGCAGGTTCCACGTTGGCGCCGGAATCTCTGGTGTTGCGCCGCACTACATCCCGCCGCCATCAACCTTCAACGTGCTTCTTGGCTCCTCCTGGTTCGATAAACCTTGGTTTCTTTCTGAGGGAAAACTTGCTGCTGTGCGCATCATACCTTCCTCTTGGGGTTGCCCAACGAACGTGTGAAATACACGCCATCACCCCTTGGTTTGTTCCAAGCTTGGGGGAGTGCCGCGGTATCACATTATCATTACCTTTTACTTTTTACTATCAAGTAGTGTCATATCATGAGTAGGGAAGTTATCGTATGAGATGGGTTGCATTGTGGAAGTATCTCTCCTTTAGTTTGTTTATGTATCCCTTGGTGTGAGTTATCGTTATGGAATATTAATGAGAAGCCTTATCATTTACATATTGCACACCTTATTTTAGTTTGCAATTTCTACTATATGATTGATCTTGATTTTAGTATTGGTACCACTTTGGGAGCATTAAGTAAATCTATTTGGTTTTGGCAAACTTAGCAATGGTCAATAGCAACAACACTTTGAGTTTAAGAATAATAGAGGAAACAAATGTAGAAGATATTATTATATTTCTTATCAGTTCTTAGCTTAGTATTCTAAAAGTTAAAACTGTTTGTGCTTACAAGTAAGATGCATGATTGTTTCTATCACATGTATATTTGTTTGTTTCCCTCAACTCTTATGCTTGCTAATTAACCTTGCTAGCCAAAGACCTGTACTCGAGAGGGAATACTTCTCGTGCATCCAAACCTGAACCCAAACCTATGCCATTTGTGTCCACCATACCTACCTACCGCATGGTATTGTCTCGCCATTCCAAGTAAATACTTCATGTGCTACCTTTAAACAATTCAAAACTTATTACCTCTTATTTGTGTCAATGTTTATAGCTCATGAGGAAGTATGTGGTGTTTTATCTTTCAGTCTTGTTAGGCAGCCTCCACTAAAGGACTAGTGGCTTCATCCACTTATCCTATAATTTTGCAATAAGAGCCGGCAACGGGGTTCCCAACCCCAATTAATCAACTTTCATTAATAATTCTCTTCACATGTTTTGCCCCGATTCATCGGTAAGCAACTTAATTTTGCAATAGACACTCCTCCATGGTATGAGATTGTTGGAAGGCACCCGAGGATTCGGTTAGCCATGGCTTGTGTAAGCAAAGGTTGGGGGAGTGTCATCCTTAAATAAACTAAAGTACATGTGTAAACAAAAGAGAAGAGGGATGATCTACCTTGCCTGGTAGAGATAACGTCCTTCATGGGAGCCGCTCTTTGGAGGTTTGTTTGGCAAGGGGTTAGAGTACCCGCTACCGATCGTTGACAACAACAAACACCTCTCAAAACTTTACTTTTATTCTCTTTATATGATTTCAAAACTGAAAAAGCTCTAGCACATGATTTAATCCCTGCTTCCCTCTGCGAAGGGCCCGTCTTTTACTTTATGTTGAGTCAGTAAACCTATTTCCCTCCATCTCAAGCAAGCATTTGATTTGTTGTGATCAAACTATTATATTGTGATTTGCTTCATCATGTTTTTACTCTTTCTTGTTTAGTACAAGTTTTACCTTGAATGAATATAGCTTTGAAAGTCATCAATGATTAATATGATTGAGTATGCAAGTTTACCATAAGATTTAATATGAGGGCGCTGCTCAATAGATGAATATAATCTGTTAAATGTTCTCTGACCAAGAACAAAGTTTGCCATCACCAATTATGATTCCTTATGCACCTTTATTTGTGATTACCTTATACTTGTTTCAAGTTGAGTTATATGAGGAAGTTGTTTACTATAATGTCTTGTGTGAATGAATATGATGCTTCTTGTCCGTATTTTATTTATTGACTCTTCACTCCATAAACATGTGGACCTGTTTACCGAGTTCAGTCTCGCTTGGGGACAAGCGAAGTCTAAGCTTGGGGGGAGTTGATACGTCCAATTTGCATCACTATTTTATATCATAATTTGCTTGTTATTCATTGATATATTTCATATTGGGACACAATACTTATGTTATTTCATCTATTTTGCATGTTTCATGATTATTTGGAGATCGAGCACCGGAGCCGGGATTCTCATTGGAAAAAGCACCGTCAGGATGCAATATTTCGGAAGATCAACTGTGGAAGGAAGTTTTACAGAAAATCCTATTTTTCCAGATGACGGAGGAAGCCAGAAGGGGGAGCCAGCTGGACCCAGGGTGGGCCCACACTGACATAGGCATCCCAAATGGGCCTGCCAAAGATAGTACCCGGGGTTTATCGAAGGCCCACTACCCGAAGAATAAGAAGGTTTGAGAGCCCAAGATATACTTAAGGAAAGTAGAATTGTAATAGGAAGTGTTGTTTGTAAATCGGCGGGATGAGTTAGAAACCGTCCCGGACTCGTAACTTGTACAAAACGAAACCCTCGGCTCCACCTCTTATATAAAGGGGGAGTCGAGGGACGAGGAGATCATCGAATCATTGTCTGCAAACCCTAGTTTTCATAATCGTCGAGTACTTTTCGGCTGAAACCTTCGAGATCTACTTGCCCTCTACTTCTAACTAAACCCTAGCCTACAATCCATAGGCATTGATAAGTTAATCCCTTGTCAATTGGCGCCGTCCGTGGGAATTAGAGGCGTAAGGATCCGATCTCGATGGCACGTTCAAGATCTTCGACATCGTCAACCGGAAGCAACACTATGGATCGAGGTAAACGGATCGCTGCTTGGTCTTGTTGATTTTGTTCCTCACCCACCCTCCCGTTTGGATGCATATGCGTATCCGGCGGAGCCCTTGGAGATGACGTTCGGAAGGTTCCACTTTCGCGTCGAGAAGGAAGGATCGTATCGTGTCGAAATTCCGATTTCGTCGGGATCGTCGGCGGTCGATTCTGATTTTTCAAGCTATGCATCGTCAACCGAGTCGAAGAAGAAACTTCGGCAACACGTTACGTCGAGCATCGAACAAGAGAGAAACTCGCCAAGATCTTCGGTGACACATCGTTTGAGTCATCCGCGGACTCATATATAAGCGATGGCTCAAGCGATGTCGACGAGTTACGACTTCATCGACAAATCTCTCACGAGTAGGCAAGGTCTTCATCAAACTCAACAATGATGTCACCAAACCCAACATAGATCTGAGTACAAAATATCATCAGATTTATGCTATCGAAAATCAAGAGGAAACATCGGAGGTTTTCGACGAGTTGGGAAATCCTTTTGTCGATCCCTCAGATCTAAGGAGAGGTATGGGCACTAAATATGTCGGGCCCACACCACGCGTCAGAGTTCAACTTCCACAGGCAGCTTGGGATAGAGCGGCAAAAGCCCTAGATGGTTCGGAGCCAATGACGACGACAGCCACCGCTCAAGAACTGCAAGCTTATCAATATAGGCTCGCACGAACTGCCAGAAATAGAAAAACAGACAGCTGAGTTGAACGGGAGAAAGGAGGCAGCTTCGCATCCGAGCGAGGAGAAGGGCAGATCTAAGTGGACAATCTAGAGTTTCGGGTGATAGCCACGGGGAGGCTCGGAACGGAGGAAGATCAAGGTTACAACACATACCCGAAGCAGAAAGAGAGTACTTGGTTCAAAACCTCGACATGTCTTTTATGTCGATAGATACAAGAGGAAATATTATCCCTAAGACACCAGAAGCTGGGTATATGGCGACACAAGCTTACATCCTCGCGTCCAGGCCACCCCCAGGAGATCCAAGGGAAACATTATACAATATGGCGTTAGCAGGGGTTGGAGCTATGGGGACAGCGTTCGTAGCAACGCCTCCCGAAGGAGCGGCAAGGCAAAATAGTCCACGACCTGCGGTCACACACCATAGGGTGGCGCGGCCCATGGCCTGGCCGCGGCACCATGTGGTGTGGGGCCCCCTCGGCCTCTTTCGCCTCCTTTTCTTCGCGAAACCCTTCGTCCCGAAGACCTAAGCCACAGAGGAATCCTCACGAAGGGTTACAGCCGCCTCTGCGGGGCGGAGAACACCGGAGAGAAAAGAGCTCTCCGGCGGGCGGGAATCCGCCGGGAAATTCCCTCACGGAGGGGGAAATCGACGCCATCGTCACCGCCATCGAGCTGGACATCATCTCCATCGCCATCATCATCATCTCCACCATCATCACCGCCATCTCCACCGCTGGACATCGTCACCGCTGTAGCAATTCGAGTTTGATCTTGATTGTTTGATAGGGGAAACTCTCCCGATACTGATTTCTACTTGTTGTTTATGCTATTGAGTGAAACCATTGAACGAAGGTTTATGTTCAGATTGTTATTCATCATCATATCACCTCTGATCATGTTCCATATGATGTCTCGTGAGTAGTTCGTTTAGTTCTTGAGGACATGGGTGAAGTCTAAATGCTAGTAGTGAATTATGGTTGAGTAATATTCAATGTTATGATATTTAAGTTGTGGTGTTATTCTTCTAGTGGTGTCGTGTGAACGTCGACTACACGACACTTCACCATTTATGGGCCTAGGGGAATGCATCTTGTACTCGTTTGCCAATTGCGGGGTTGCCGGAGTGACGAAACCTGAGCCCCCGTTGGTATATCGATGCAGGGAGGGATCGCAGGATCTCGAGTTTAAGGCTGTGGTTAGATTTATCTTAATTACTTTCTTGTAGTTGCGGATGCTTGCAAGGGGTATAATCACAAGTATGTATTAGTCCTAGGAAGGGCGGTACATTAGCACGAGTTCACCCACACAACACTTATCAAAACAATGAAGATTAATCAGGCTGTATGTAGCGAAAGCACTAGACTAAAATCCGTGTGTCCTCGAGAACGTTTGGTCATTATAAGTAAACAAACCGGCTTGTCCTTTGTGCTAAAAAGGATTGGGCCACTCGCTGCAATTATTTCTCTCGCATTTTACTTACTCGTACTTTATTCATCTGTTACATCAAAACCCCATGAATACTTGTTTGTGAGCATTTACAGTGAATCCTTCACTGCCTGTCAACACCTTCTGCTCCTCGTTGGGATCGACATTCTTACTTATCGAAGATACTACGATACACCCCCT
Organism: Lolium rigidum; assembly: GCF_022539505.1. Taxonomy (NCBI): domain Eukaryota; kingdom Viridiplantae; phylum Streptophyta; class Magnoliopsida; order Poales; family Poaceae; genus Lolium; species Lolium rigidum. The sequence goes on along the minus strand of NC_061512.1, from coordinate 15,422,189 downwards.
ATACTTGTGGGTCATCACCTCGTCGTCGGATGGTGAGGGACAGCAGCGGCGTCAACTACCGGCGGAGGATGACCCCTCGCCAGAAATGGCGTACGAGGCGAGCTTCCCCGGCGGACGAGGCCCCAATTGGTCCAGCATCGTGCGTTGCGCTTCCTCGCGGCCTTGTAGCGGACCCATTTTACGCGCTCCTCCGCATAGCTGAAGATCGGCAATACGCGATACGGCAAGGCGCTTCCGCCTCCCATCCGGTGGCCCTCCTATCGGAACTCTCGTTGCGAGGTATCTAGGGGGCGGGTGGGTGCAGTAGTGTGGTGGATGCGGTGCAGTTTCTCCATGGAGTGTGGGCGCGGCTGCGGCGAAGCGGTGGATGCGAGCGGAGGGGAACCAGGGTTTCAACCCGTACCCACCTCATCGGCCTCTATATATACCGGCCGCGCCAATGATTTCACGCCCCCGTGAAATGTTTACGGGCCGATCTGATTGGCAATGCAAACCGAGCGCTTTTTTTGTGTGGCACCAGTGAAATGTTTAGAGGGGGCATATAATACAATCCAGAGCTTCCAAGCGGGCCCTTTAAGTGTGACCGTAATTAGATATAGCAATATGTCAAGGTGCTAAAAGTAGGACGATGGGTGGAAGTCTGGAAGATTCCCTTTCCTATCGTCATCCTTGGCCATGAGGTTTGTGCCTCTCTATTCCGTGGTCCATTCCACAAAGGAATCGTGGTGTCTCGGCTGCTGCTGCCGGTTGAGATTCCGCTGGTCGAGTTGGTGAAGGGTAGGTGTTGAATCACAACCAGGATAAAAGGAGGGACACGTGGCCAACGCCATCGAACTTCGTATCTTCGGTTGAGATTCCCTTTGCATTCGAGGTTTTCGCTGTGTGTCTCACACTTGTTTATTTATACGTAGTTGTGGCACTGAACGCACACGTCCGAAATCGTGAAAAACAAACGATCTCGCAAGCTTAATTACGATGCGACTAGCCAGTGCGTGTGTTGAACTTGTTTTTTTGTACGTGAAAAAAAGTTGAGGAACTGAACGCAATATTTGTTGCTCCGTCAAGCCAATGGCTTCCCTCCGCGTGGCAGGCGGATTTAGGTCCTGGATGGACCATCTTACTACTCCCACTTTTTTTAAAAAGGGCGCAGCTCAAAGATCTCTGGGACCAAGGTATATGCCGATTGGAGGAATTCCGTGTGTGTGGAACGTGAAAATCGGTTCGGTAATTAAGGAGATGTGCCTAACAAATCGCTAGAAAAACGCTTAGGAAATCCCACGGCCAATTAATTTGCTGTTTCCTCGCATGCATTGGTCGAGAAATAGAGAAATAATTGGGCCTTATTAATTATGTGCGCCTTATTTGGCTTCCATTCTGAAAATTCTGTAATTTAAAGATGCGCCCTTTAAACAAAAATGGAGGGAGTATGTTTTTCCATAGGATTAAAGAGCTGTCAAAAAAACTGTAGAGGTATTTATGGGAAAAGGATAAGGATTCCATGTACGAGTAGGACCGGAATAAGAGAGATGGGTTGGACCTGATTGCTGCAAGGTCACGGCAAGGGAGAGATTCCCTCATCCTCTCTCTCCATCTCTAGGGAATAATGGAAGGAGACAAGCTAAGAGCATCCCCACTCGTTGGCGCTCCCCATACCCAATTTCGGCGAAATTTTCGTCCGGATTGGAGGAAGATTTAGCGTGGGGAGGAGTAGTTTCCCAGTCGTGTGCTCCCCAAGCGGCGTTTCTCGGGGAAAAAGAGGATGGCTCGGGGAATCCGGACGAAAGAGGAGACACGTGGGCGTGGACGGTTGGTTTAGCTTCATCCGGAGTCCCCGGGAGACCCCCCGGAAACCGAGGATGGCATGGGGAGTCCGGACGAAAATAGGCTCAAATCCGGACCAAAACGAGGAACCGGGGGCCTGACTGGCCGGTTTTCGCCGTCCGGATGAAAAAAAGTGACCGTGGGGGCTCTGTGGGGAGACGAGTGGAGATGCTCTAACGTCACGTTTCTCGAGCTACAAAGATTCCTCCGTTTTTAGTAGGGCTAGAAGCCACACCAGAAAGATTCTGCTAGTGCTCACCAAATGTATGAGGGCGTATTTGGTGCCGACGATGATGCCTCTCTTGTCAGATTTGTGTATGCTTTGACACTTTGTGTATGCTAGATTGCTAGTGCTAACCTCCTTTTCGATTTTCCTGCATTTTGTTGATAGAACGATTGATTATCAAATAAATGACCATTCAAAAAAATCAAATAAATGTTGCCTCGCATAGTTAGCGAACAGAAATTAAACCAAGATTCTAATTACTAAGAAGACTAAATCTATTAATAGTGGTCGATGGTAGTAACGAATTCTGTAGCGTGCATGAGGTGCCCGCTAAGAGTCTACTGAACCGGATGAGCGATCCCGGTTCGGGGTATGTGATGTTGTTGTCCCTAGTTGATGGAAAGTTTTCATGTTTTCAGAGAATAAGACTGTGTTGGCATGATTTTCTATAATGGTTGATGGAAAGTTTAATGAGGCAGACAAAGCATCAAACATGTGCATCGATCTCTAGTAGGCTACAGCGTCCTCCTAATGATCCAACAAATGACTGTTAGTTCGATTTTAATTTTTTTTAGAATTTTAATATGAACTCTTTGATATCGTCTGTTTCTAAATATTTAGGAATATAGGTAGTACATGCTAAATGGGTTGTTGCCATTTAATTTTATTTCTTTTTCAAATAAAATGTTTTGCCTGGTTTCATTCGTGAAGTTATGATGCTAACCCATTTCATAATAAACGAAGAAACAAATTAAGGCCGGAGATTATTTTCCCAAACTAGTAGTACTATTGCACTGGACTTTGGGCCACACGAAAGGGCAGAGTAAGGGCATCTCCAACGCGGCCACTCAAACCCAAAAACGGACGTCAGATTGGTCCGTTTGGGAAAAAACTGCTCCCAACGGGCCGACCCATATTAAAAACGGACTGCTGTGGTGTCCGGCACGACCCAAAGCCGGACCAAATTTGGGAGTAATTTGGGACGAGCCGGACGCGTGCGGGCGCCTCTGGTCATCCGCGCATGTCCGTTCATGGCCCACTTGTCAGTGACAAATAAAGGCTTCAACAACTTCTCTCTCCTCTGGCTTCTCTATTTGCTTTTGCCCATGGAAGTATCCATGGCTGCCCGCCGGAGTTGAGCTCGCTCGGCCAGGTTTCGCCGTCGCCCTCGCCTGGAGATCCTCAACGCCGCCGCCTCCTTTTTTTTTATCCCCGCTGGAAGTCGCCGGAGCCGAAATGGGCGTCGTGCCGCCGGACTGGATGCCGACGAGCCTGCCATGGCCGAGCCACGGCCGCGCCGCCCTGCCTGCCCTGGCCGAGCCACGGCCGCGCCGCCCTGGCCGCCACGGCCAAGCCACGCCCGCGCCGCCCGCCACGCCGTCCTGGCCGCCCTCGCCTGGTCGCCGCCTCGCCCCGCGCCCCTAACGCCGCCCCATGCCTCGCCACGCCGCGCACGGGCGGGGCGGAGGCCACGGGCGTGGCTGCCGGATCCACGGCCGCGCGGGGGCTCTTCTCGCCACGCGCCGCGCGCGCGCGCCGTCTGGCTGCGGGCGCTCACCGCGCCGCCCCTCTCGGCCGTCGGCCGTGAGCACCGACACCGTGAGCGGCGGGGCAAGCCGGGCGTGGGTGTCTCCGGCGCGGTGGTGGAGCGGGCCGCGCGAGGCACGGGCGGTGGTGGAGCTGGCCGCCGGCAACGTCGGCCACGCGCGAGCGGCGGGGCAAGCCGGGCGTGGGTGTCTCTGGCGCGGTGGTGGAGCGGGCCGGCCTGTCCGTGCGCGCCTCGACGCCGGCCGCGGGCAGGCACGGGCGATTGCGGAGCCGGCCGCGCGAGGCACGGGCGGGGCCGCGCGAAGCACGGGCGGTGGTGGAGCTGGCCGCCGGCAGCGTCGGCCACGCGCGAGCACGGGCGAGGGCTGTGATGACCCAGCGTACCACTGCATGGTGTAGTACACAAGTCGTTGACATAACACAAGTGAAACACCGTTCCACTCATATTACATCTCTCAGAGTGGTACAACAGAAACATATGCGAGTCCAAGGTATGTCTATAGAAGTACACACGAGCTGTTTACATAAGATCCACACAGCCTCCTACTTTACAGTGAGGTAAAATTTCAAATAAAGCTCCAGAAGAACGACTCGTAGTCTATCTTATTGCTAACTCAAGTTTATGAGCTACTTGGCTTGCTATAGAATTCTAGCTACTTAGGT